>NW_011349775.1:444865-461863 GCF_000735185.1 Notothenia coriiceps
GCCTCGATTGCTGGTGATTGTCCTTTGCCTTAGCCCGAGACATCAAACAAATCATATACCGGCACATTAGTCGGCCACATTACCCTCCGCTCCGCTAGGAATACCCCTTTGGTCGTTGTGGGCTGTCCGGACTCAGTCCCCTTGGGCTCGCTTTCGGACTTGCCATTGTGCGCCGTCCGATTGATTGGCGTGCGCACCCCTGAGCTCAGTGTACACTTGAACGGTACATGTGAGGTGAGGGTGGAGACGAGATGATTTAGAACCTATTAGTCTGGACAAAGAGACCCACAGTTGCTTACAGAGCGACTGACAGAAACGACTATAGACAGACGATGTGAGAGTATCATTATATCATGCGCATAGATTATTGTCATTAGTCTATTAATAACCTAAAATAAAAAATGCAATTTATTGTAAATATGGGAGTCTTCTTTTCTTCGTGTTTATTATTTCTTCATTACTCTATTATATGTAGCTAGTCTGCAATCAGGGTTTTTCATTTGTGTATTTATTAGAGTAATTCTTTATATTTTTGTTTCAAAAATCATTAAAGGGTGGAGACGTCATACCTACTTCCGTTAGAAGAGATAGGAGTGCTACTAAGCGCGTCTTCACCCGTCACACACACAGCGCACACACACACACACACACAACAATTACAAAACACACACACACAACACACACACACACATACACACACACGACACACACACACACACACACAAACCGGATAGTAATTGAGTAGGAACACCCTCGATTTAGTCAAATGTTTCAGTGCACCACCCCTGGAGCAGAGGGAATACCCCTGTTTTACCTCCTTAGTAAATTTAAAATCCCAAGTCTGAACCAATCCCAGTCCCAATCAGTACACAATCAATACCAATGCTCCAATTCCTATTCTGAGGTCCTTTACGTACATTCGTTACGATTGACAGGACTTCACTACATAGTGTCACCATAGCACACACACAGCACGACACACACACACCACACACACACACACAACACACACACACCACACACACGACACACACACAACACACACACGTGACATTGAAAATAAGTATCATGGAGTGGCAATAAGGTTACGAAGGATAATAGAACCATAAAAATTACAAAGGATTACACAAAATCCGAAAATTACAGAAAGTAAAAACATTTTTCGCGAAACTTAAGTCCGGAGCACAACCTTTCACGATATCCGTGTCCGTTCAAATAAAGTATGATCGTTGACCGTCGGTTCCGTGTAAGTTCGCTGAAATGTTTTACTTTCTTGTAATTCTTTTACCGGTAAAATGTGTTTCGGCGTACATTTTCCGTTCTAGTGTAGTGTTGATTTTAGTTTAGTCTTTTTTATGTACTTATGGTTTCAATGTCATGGTCAAATTCTATCTTCTATACGATGTGAGTATCGTATGTTGAATATAGACGGAACGAACGGTGATAATGAGAAGTCGCTGGATAATAGAATATATTAATGATGAGATCGGATGTATTATTATGTTTTCTCTATTGTGATATTAACGTATAAACAAGTAATAAGTAATTTTATCCGTCGGAGTCTGAATTCTCAATGTAAACCTTTGCTACGGGGGCGTGTTAACCCTAAATTTCCGGGGTGGTGTATGAGATTTTCCAGACGTTTTCATCATCACACAACGAACAATCAGACACACAACAGACAACAAGCGACAACAACAACAATTATTTAAGAAGACTCGTCTTTCGGATACTAGGTAGGGATTTCAGTCCATTAAGACAATCACAAATGTTTACTGCAGGACTCCCACTGAGAGTTGACACGCACACACACACACACACCACACAAACCACCACACCACACACACACCACACACACACGACACACACACACACACACACAGGACACACGCATACACACAGACCCCAATTCAGGGAAAACCGGTCCTAAACTCCCCCGCCCCCGCGTCCCGCCCCCAAGTCCCCTCTACTCGCATCCCCTCCCGTCGTAGATAACAGGAAATTACTGTGTCGGGAAACTTACACAAACGACAAACAGTGGACCTCATGATAGGTCCATTGTGAAGGGAGAGTCTCGACGACGACGTATATCTGTCTCCTCTCTCTCTGTCATTTTAGTCCGGCGCCGGGGGAAACAAATGGGGTTGTTTGTGGTCGTGGTGGAAGGTGAGAGACCAGCGAGGCCTGGAGAAAATCAGGGCTTCGGGGGTCTGAGACGTCCAGTGCTGCGACCGGCTTGTGTGTGAAGGAGGGACCCCTTGTCCTTTAATCTCAAATGAATTTTGACTCTACAACCCTTTCCCTGTCTTTTATTTTGCTACAACAAAAACCACACTTCACTTATAAAATTCTTCGATGAGAGAATTAGTCGAGACCTGTGCATAGTCACGAACCAAATACTCAAAATTTATTTGCCTGAGTTCCACCTTATATCATGACTCACTCGTCTCACTTCTTATTAATTAGTTTTATCATACGATATAAAACAAATATAGGAAGTACATGAAATAAAGTGACGAGAATTAAATCAATGTAAGTAAAATTAGAGCCATAAATACAATAGGTTCAATAAACAAATACACATACGATAAAACATAACAACAAAGTAATAAAAATAAGACAGAATAAAAACAAAATTAAGGTAAGGTTTTTAAATTTATTTTCTTTTATATATGATATGCAAACTAAAACATAAATAAAAGACATATTTAGTTAGGTCCAAATAATGATATGCCGGTTATAGTGTTTACAATGTAGACAGAGTCACCTCGAAGTGTCAAACATGTCTTATAGTCAGTACGGTTATGCTGTGGGAGGACAGGGAAAGTCTGGGGAGACAGGAATCTCTTGGAGTTTTTTTTACTACTACGATATAAACAAGTACGATAAATAACTACAAAATTTTTACACATTACATATGGGTATATAAATAAATTTAGGTAAAAATAACATTAAATTAGGTAAATGAATAGAACATAAATAAAACATAAAATAGGAAGCATTAATAATAAAAGAATAAGACATACATAAGACAAAAGTAAAAGTAAAATAAATCCAAAAAGGTAAACTAAATAAAACAAGATGAGAATAAAACAGAGTTAAGGGTAAGGTTTATTTACTTTATGGTTATACTTTATTAATATGTTTTAGCCTAAAGAATTTACTTCGACTTCGACGGTACTTCAATTATAGACTCCTTATGTAGTTTTCTGTACACCCATTTTTAGCAAACCGGGTGTTGCTTCCTTCGGCCGGAGCCATCTTAAGTGTTCGTAGGACCTGTAACCTGTCAGTAAAGTCGCCCTGAGCTACTGCATCGTAGGAACTTTTATCACCGAGACCTCGTAGGAAGGCAGTTGTAACTCTTTGTGGGGCCTGACTGTGCAGGGACTCCCTCCTAATGCGTTTACTTCGGCGACGCGGCAGGGTGAAGGAAGAAGAAGGACGAAAACCCAAATGACCGTCCGCGTTTGTTGAAGTGCCGCATATGACGGTGGGGCTGGTCAGAGGACGCGGCCTTCAGGGGGCCTCAACCCCGCTGACTGCTTCATAGCAGTCTGGAGGAGTGACGTTGGCGGAGTACGAAGAAAAAAACAACCAGTATTCAATCAGAGGAGAGGCAAAAAACGCGACCGATTTACGATTATTAGCGATTATCGTCGTTTATTTTACCGCCGAAGTGTTAGAAAAGCCGTCAAAGATGCCCCCGCACCAAACATTAAGCGGGTCGGTTTAGTCTTTACCTTGGAAAAGGAGGGGTCCTTTCATGGTGGAGATATCGTCCCTGATTTTTCCCCACTTTTCCAAAGGGCCTTTTTACCAAGATCATAGTCGGTCTAGAAAAAACCACACTTGCGTTTAGGGTCCTTGATGAGCCTTCATAAGGGACCCATAGTAGTCATCATGAGACCACTCTTTCGGCGGAGGGAGTATCTCCAAATAGACACCTGGGACCCACCCCCCCCCGGAACTGGGATCTAAACCTGTGGTGTCCAGATTTACCTCTAACAACACCTAACCCCGCTTTACTGTTAACCGTCGGACATCATTGTTCATGAAACAACAGACAACTGACGAAAATCGACACATAAGTCAAAGAAACGTTGCCACGGAAAATAAATCATGTTTATACCAGTCTTTGTATTTGTCCGAGTTACAGACTTTACAATTTTCATTTCATTCGGAACTTATTTACGTCATTTTCATGTAATAAAAAGGACACTCTGCGTCACCTCTTCTTCATATTTCAGTCTGAACAACAGACATACACCGTACAAAAATAAACTATTTAAATGAACAAATTTTATTGCAAACAAAATCCAACTGAATTGTTTTAGACGGTCCCTGATGTCTATCTTTTTTTGAGAGCCGTTGTGAATGTCTTTACAACTAAGTACACGTGACAGGGACAAATTTATTTACTGATTTTAATGTTCATGGCACAGTTGTCAATGTTGGGCAACTGAAGTTAATGTTCATGAAAAAAACAGAAATGGAACTGAAAGAGTGAAATGAAGGAACACAAGACGTATGTTCCACAACATAAGGGAGGTATAATGTCGACGGTCGTCCACTTATACGTCTACTCGCCGACACACTTTGCAGAGTAAAATTACCACGTAAAGATCTCTCTCCTCACAGACTCTCCTTCTCCACTACTAGTGTGGCTGAGGGGCAGTTGTGACTAGGACGACTTCATTGGAAAATTGTAGAGACAAACACTCCTCTGGGGCTGGAGAGTGAAAACTAGAGGGGAGGGGAGGAGGGGGTGCTGAGGGGTTTTGTAAATGGGAGGTGATCGATCCACCACGATCTTCTTTTCTACCTTCCACGGAAACAATGTCGTCGCGTCGTCGTCGTCGTCGTCGTCTCATGTTCATATGTGTGATGTCTACTTATCCCATTCTTTTTCGGTCTTTTGACAGTTTTTTTAGTATATTTTCTAAAACAATAGAAATTGATATAGACGCCAAGGGTTAGACACCCGTTAACGTTCAACCCAGGGGTCTTCTTATAAATAAAGAATTGACACACGCCAGAAGTAGATTTTCGGTTATTTATAGTTGCTCCCACATTTACCAATTTAAGTATAAACGGGCGTGTAAAAAACGTTTTATAGATACTAAACCACCTTTGAAAAAGGAAAAATTCTAAAAAAAGAATATAAACTTGGAGGAAAGGAAAGAGAAAGAACTAGGAGGAAGTCGTTGCCAGTAATGTCAGGAATCGTTCCAGACAGAGATGAGTGACCACGCCCCCGCCCCAGAGCAAGAAGGATACTCGTCGACCAAGTACACCACGTATCTCTGTTTTACCGGGTTGAAACTCTCTCGCTTTGCAGGTTGTCTAATGGCGTAGTACGGAACCGACAGTCTCGTTCTTCTTGGGTATACACCGCGAGTGTCTCGTAGCGGCGGGGAATTCGGGGCGGGAGACTCGAGGGTTGAGAGCCGAGTCATCTTACTTACCTCTGTCTTTTTATTAGAATCTAAGCGAAAATCACCGTAAAATGTTGAAATACGTGGCTTACGTTAAGATTATTCCCGATATTTTACTCAAGTATGGACCCATCAAATCACATCAAATTTTTCAATAGGCGACTAAATGTCTGCAGAGAAAGGTACAATCAGTTACCCCTTTCAACAAAACCCGGGTCACTGAGTACCTGACTATGCCTTCAACGTCATGGCGGCAAACCTGTGTTGCTTCATAAAAGTAGTCTCAGGCCGCGTTCGAAGGAGACCCCCGAACCAAGATGACCTATTTGTTGCACAGCTGTTACAAGACTTAGGCTGGTTAGTCTTGAAAATAAATCGGAGGCATCAACAAATACCGACTTACACCCGAGCTGTAAAACCCGGACTCAACCTTTTCCAACCCCTTGGCGACCGGATTGTATAATGTTTAATGTGGAATAATGCAAGAGACTCCACAGGAATATTAGAAATGTGAATTAAGACCAAGACTCCTGAAGTCCCGAACGAATTGTACCCCTGTTGGAACCAGAAAAAGTCCCCGTTAAAACCCCAGTAATAAAATCTTATATCTATATAAAACAATTATGTTTTTATTTTGGATGATTTTATTTTTTATTTTTTTATTTATTCTTTTTTTGTACTTTTTTGTTTTTTTTTTTTTTTTATCCAACCTTTTTTATTTATATTATATGAATTTCCATGATTAGTACGATTAAAAATCCCGTTATGTCGTTTTCCAAGTAGTGGTAATATCTCTTCTGGTGATTTATCTGACGTCCAGCGCTCCGTCTTTTAACCTATTTTCCTTTCTCTTTCTTGATCCTCCTTAGCAACCTTCATGATAGTCCCTGACAGTGGTCTGTACTACTGTATTAAAAACGTGTCAAATATTAAGAATTTACAATCAGAATCGAGTATTCAACTAAGCCGTGTAATATAAGTTGTTAGCAGCCTTGGCCTACACCACATGTGTCAAACTCAAGGCCCGGGGGCCAAATCAGGCCCTTGGTGGATTTAATTTCGGCCCGCAGGATAATTTCTAATTACTGTTAGATCTGGCCCGCCGGTATATTGCACGCACAACTTCACGCCATCCTGAGGGTCTCCTCAGCTCAGAGCCTGAGCCCAAACATTGATGACCTTGCACCCAAGATGAGATGCCAAGTATCTGAACGAGCATCACAGAGCAGCACACTAAGTTTAATGGATGTTTCCTTCTGCACTTTCTCTCTCACGAAAACAGGGCATGTTTGGTTTTCTCTTTGAGGGAAATAGTGTTTTTGAAGCTGTTGTTGGCCTGTGGGAAAATGTAATCATAAGAAATGACTCTGGAAAAGCTACAGATAGAGCCATAAGAAATGACTCTGGAAAAGCTACAGATAGAGCCATAAGAAATGAATGCAACTGATTATTTAATGTTTAATGTTGTTTTTATAGGCAATCATTTAAGCTTTGTTAGTTCCAGGTTTAATATGTGCAATAAGTTCATTTCAATAAGTTCTGCAATAAACATTGAACCAGTCCGGCCCTCGACTAGAACCCATTTTTTTATTTTGGCCCACTGTGTATTTGAGTTTGACTCCCCTGGCCTACACAGCTGTTATGATACCACATCGCCCTTCACTGGATGTATAATGAGCTGCACTAAACTACATGTTAGCATTTAAAATACCTAGCCATTCTTTTGCGGTTTTTAACTCAAAAGTAATATAAAAGTAGTGTAACCCATTACATTTCAGAGACAGATATGTGTCTTTCTTCTGTTGATATGCAGACATACAGTGTATCTGTATTGTATAATTATTATTATTTTATATCATGTGCATTTCCTTTTAAACATGCTGCTGTTAGGGTTAGGGTTAAGATCTTATCTAATCTTGTAATAGAGTCATTATTCATACAATTATTATATGCAAAAATGTGAAAATGCAGTGAATCACAAACCCTTATTTTAGATTGCACGTTTCTACAGAACAAGAAGACGACGTCATTACAGTTTAAAAGGAAGTGTTTTTAAAGCGCCGTTAGATGTGAGGCGGCCTGGGAAAAGCCTATATATCGTATAAACACATTTGATCTCATGTGCAATGCCTTGTAAACATGCTGCTGCAACCAAAACCATTTCCTGATTTCAGATCAGATCACATAATCTAATCTGACCTCTGTAATAAAGTCATTATTTCCCCCTTGAGATGTCAGCGTTCATTATAGGAGAAACTTAAAAACTCATGCAATCCAATGTCTGTCATGCAAACTTATTTTAAACCTGCGTTGCTGCTGCAGCAGAGGAAGACGTCATTTCAGTTTGAAAAGGAAAACAGAGTGTTTTTAAAGCGGCGTTAGATGTGAGCCTGGGAAAAGAAGCCTATCAGTCGTCCTCAGACAGCTCAGCTTTGATGGGGAGTCCTCTTTGTAGTTGGCCTGGAGATGGCTTGTTAGTCAGTAAAAGTGAGGGCTAAATGGCTCCCTGACAGGAAGCAGTTTACACGGTGACACTCAACCTGCCTGTGGCCTCTATTGTCCCCGGCCCCATGTCCCACTTCATTACCATTTCCATAAGAAAGGAACAGTAATTGCCCCTTTTCTTCTGCTGCCCCTTCATCTTTTTTTTTTAACCTTTAAACCCCCCTCCTTCTTGCTCCAACCCTCTGTATATATGTGTCAGTGAGGAGTCAATGCAAACAGGCTGGAAAATACTTCATATTATGATTATATTATCAATACTTTACCTCACTGAGCCTCTCAGTCTGACAGGAGATCTCTCCTCCACACTTGTTGCAGAAACATCTTCTTCTTATATCCGTTAGCACAGCTAGCACCAGGTGCTAATAACAACAACGCCGGTACCAATGCGCCCTCTCTCTCTCCCGCGCACTTTGGCTCCGAGTTGAGGGCGCCTGATACGCCAACACCCTTTACTTTCATCATTACAGCGCCCACAGGGCAAATGAAACGTGTAACCGGGGTGAAAAGGGTGTTACCTTGACTTCATTATGAATGTTGTTACATCAAGGCCGAAAATTAGGATGAGCACCGCCTCTCCCAAAACCCGGCCCTGAATACAGGCCTCATTATTTCTCCAGATAATTGATATATCTTATAAATCAGTGCCTCAGTACTCAAACTCTATCTTTCTAGAAACTAGTGTTATTGAATAGAGGGATAATAATGTGTGTGTATAAAAAACAATAATTAGTTTATGACTTGTGGCAATAAAGAAACAAACGCAGATATATTAGAAGAAGTCTGGTATTTTAATGACTGATAAGACTTTAAGAACAAGGTTTCAAAAAGGAGGAAAGCATGATAACAACAATAATCAAGAGAAAAGTGCACCATTTCAGACGGAATGTTGAGATGAACCTCGGGAACAGAGAAACTCTCGGCTGTTCTTCAGCGAGAAACAAAAACACTCGGCGCTCTAAAGCTGAAGAAATGAGTTTCAGTAAAAACAAAGAGGATGTTGTTCCTGGTTGAGCTTGTTAGAAATAAAGAATAAAGTGCAGTGAGAGTTCACTTAGCAGTGCTGATGTACAGATAAATACAGAATATAATACAGCGTCTCGAATATCTAACTTATACGGAAGAGCCAGATGTGGATTGTTTTGATATCTGACTTTTTAGATTCTAATTTTAATTCCGAGACAAAATCAAGAGTGTTGGGTTTCGAAACAAACATAGGAAACGTCCAACGGTTATACAAAAAGAACATTTGAAAAAAAAAGGAAACATTGACTTTAAATCTGAGTTTCTTTCTTCAATTCTTAGAAAAAGAAATCTGACTTTTCCCGGAATTCACTTTTGGTCAGATCTTAAAAAACAATGTGGGCTTAATCCTCTTCTATAAACGTCTTATCTAAACCGTTGGGAAAACGTTAAACAATGTGAACTTCCCGGAGCTCTAATAGCAGCTTTGATTATTCTAGAAAATAAAATCAGTGACGTGTTTTTCTGCCGTTCACAGAAGCATTCAGTAAGGTTGGAAAACAATCACAACATCTTGAACAAAAAGCAACGAGCCTCCAGCATAACCACACATTGTCAAGAACTAGACAAGCATTCTTTAAAGCATGCTCATCAGCGAGTCCTTCGATCAGAGAAAACATTCTAATCAACTAAATGTTGAACTGTTCCTTTAACCAGTTAGTGATTTCACCTCTTCTAAAACCTCCCTATTTAACTATTCAAATATGCACTTTTTAGATTAAATATAAATTAAGATAATAGCCTAATGCTACCTTCGTCTGGTCAGAGTGTGAGTTCATAAGGAGGCTCAATGTTTAGGCGTCCGCGTGCGAAGACGTCTCTTGATGATCTGATGGTCGCTCTCTTTCTCCTCCGGCGTTCTGCTGATTATCTGTGAAGAGGAAAGGATTGTTAAAAGTGTAGGTCTATGAACACACAGAGAGACACACGACTGGTGGGCTGATCACGGCGAGCAATCTAATATTCAAATGGAATAAGAGAGCGGTGCAGGGATCACGTATTCACCCTGCAGGAAGCTGCTGGTTCCCTCGACAGAAGAGCAACACGGTTTCTCCACAGGATTTAGGGAAATAGCTGGAACTAAGGTCTGTGGAAACGAACCTGTTTGATGAATGCACGTTTTGTTCATCCGGATATTCTCCACAGGTCTACTTTTATAATGTTCTAATCATAAATCTAATGTCCAGAAGCTAAATGCTAACGTTATGCTATAAAGGAACTACAGCCGAGTCCAGCAGCACGACTTCAACGTCACGCCAACTTCAGATCCATATTCAAACACACAGATTCTAAATGGAACGAGTTGAAGCGTTTGTTTGAACAGTCTGCAGGAGGCAGGGACTTGCTTTCAAGCAGAACAGAAACTAACTTAGAGGAGTGTTTACGTGTTCGGCGTAATGACGTACAACGACCTCCACGACTTCTGTAGTCCTATTCAGCCGCTTGGTAACAACCATCGTTTCTCAGACACGTCAACTCTTCAGAAATCACCAGTGGGGTCACTGCTGATGGATTTAATGTAGAACAAAACGTGATCCTTCTCTTCAATGTGTCTCAACCACAGACCTTAGTTCAGATATTCTGCTAAATCCTACGGAGAGATCCCATTGGCTCTGAGACGAGGGAACAGGAAGTGGTGAAATGCTGACTCACTTCCTGGTTTCAGGACTTGTCACGGCACCACTCTATTGCGACGTTGGGAATCTTTTTGGAAGATTTTAAGCACACAAAATGAACCGTGAAGCCCCTGTTGATTCTCTATTGGCTGTCAGTGAATCTCCTCAAGACGCTGAGTAGGAAGTGGCGTTGGATTGCAGGTCCAGGAGAAAGGGAATGAAAGTTGAAAAACTAAAAGACTTTGCGGCTGGTAGAGACACAGCATTAAATATAACCGGCACACAGTAGCATAACATGTTGCTACACGGGACAGTCCACCCCATATTTACATTGTACTGGTATTTTCCGAAAGAACAAAATATATATTTCATTAAAAATAAATATTAATTGTTTCGGAATTGTGGGATTTTCATTAGAAAAATAAATCTCATATTTTTCAGAAAAATTACATTCTGGATTTCTTTAGTTTTCCTGAGATTAAAGTCAGAATTAATAATTTTTTTTATCTGATTTAATTGTTGAGTTTATTTTTTCAGAATTCATTTTCAGTATTCAGAGATGAAATAAGAAAAAAACAGAAATTGAATAAAAAGAAATCTCAGAAATGTTTATAATTCAGAATAAAACCCAGAAAAAAACAAACATTTTAACTTTTAGTCTCAGAATTCAGAGATTTTCTGAATAAAAATATGAAATTGAAATTAAACATTTATTCTCTGAATTCTGACTTTAGTCCCAGAATGTGTGTGTCATGATGAGCTGAAGAACAATGACTCTTACTGGATGTGAGGGCATGTCCATCGGGGAGGAGATCTCAGGTCTGTACAGTTTCCTTTTGCTCTTCTTGAGTCCCAGGCTGAGCGATGAAGACGAGGAGGAAGCTGATTCTAAATCACCACGACCGCTCATCAGACTCATCATCTTCTTAGCTGTAGAGAAACAGACAGAGGACTCTTTAAAGTAGAGACACTACATACTGATATACACCTGAACATCAGCAGGAGAGGACTCTTTAAAGTAGAGACACTACATACTGATATACACCTGAACATCAGCAGGAGAGGACTCTTTAAAGTAGAGANACGAGGGAACAGGAAGTGGTGAAATGCTAACTCATATCCGGGTTTTAGGACTCGTCAATGCACCACTCTATTAGATTTTATATTACTAATTATTTTCCTAATTGGGCTTTGATTGTAAATCTAATTGCTGCGGTAGGTTCAGTAGTAAAGTTATTTAATTGAATTCCCAGTTAAGGAAGTGATGCATTAAAGTGTAATGCTTTGCACACGTGTCAACTTATTCAGTATTTATGCAATACGAATATTTCCCTTACCTTTAAAGAAAAAATAAGGATGGCAAGAGAAACATGTCCCCATAAACAGTCTGGTAAGAAAAATATGAAGTAAGGTGCAGAAGCAGACGGACGGTAAAATGCAGGCGAGTAGAGGGATGTGTTTTTCAGTGAAACACCGTTTTTTGTAAGACATTCTGATATAAACATATCTTTGATGAGGGAGACAGAGTGCCATCGTGTTCATAATGATGACGACAAAGCGTACCATCTGGATTCAGCAGATGCTCTTGGTGGTTCAGTTACAGGCAAGCCACTCATAATTAAACTCTAGACTCTATCAATATCCACATGGCGGAGATTTGCTGCCACCGTTTACCTGTTTTTTAATAAACACGCTCGCCTACATGCAGCTGCGGGGACTTTATTCACGGTGACACCGACGTGATGTCTCCTTCCTGATGCAGTCTGATCTGGCTTCACTTCTCTCTGTCAGACGGGAGATTTCAGGAGACAGTGAATCTGTTACCCAGCGGGAAAAACACAATACCTCCAGGTGTGTTTCTGTCTGCTTCTCACCTCTAACTCAAACTGAAGGATTCTGGGTCTGTCTGTACGTCTGTACATCAATTTTCTACACAACTGTCCCAGATCTGAAAACATTGAGATAAGAGAAGATAAGAGATACTTTATTGATCCCAATTTGGGAAATGTTTGCGTTGCAGCAGCATAAAAAACAACAAAACAAAACAAGGCAATGCACATGAGTAGAAATGAAAGATTAAAAAATACTAGAATTCAAACATCTCAAACTATAATTCAAACCATATTGAAGAGCTTTAGACACAATATAAAGCAGGATGTTATTTACATTAAGAGTGCAGGGAATGGAATATTAAATTAAAAACACATGCATAATCTACAGTGTGTCCAGCTTTTCAAGGAGAAGCTACTGCATGGAGAAGTGAGCTCTCTTCCAGCCTGAGCTGATTTGTTACAGAGGCGGGTATGTGTAAGCAAAAGTGATTTTATTTAAAGTGGACCTATCATGCTATATTTGAATAACATAGTGTAGGACCATACCTATAAAAGGCATATTTATACTTTTTATTTTTCAAAATACCAAACAGATCATGCATTTTAGCCATTCCTCATTTCGCTCAATTTAACAGTCTTTGCATCATGGGCTGATTCTGTGAGAACAGCACCATCTACAGGCCTGGCATATGTACTACAGCGTCTCCAGCGCTTTCCAACGGCAATGTCCGTGGCTGTCTCCTCCTGATTGGTGGAGTTGGCCCAATAGCCGTAGCGCCACTTCTGTGACGTCATAGAAGTGTTCAAATCTGGATCAGACTGTATCAGATCCGTTGCAGCCCCTTTTTAAGAGATTTGGGTATGGAGGGAAATAGAGAGGGTTGTGTTTTCTGACACTTGGTGAGTTCCCTGGAACACCGGGGACACATATTCATGTAGAAAATACGTACAAAGGTGCATTTTGCATGATAGGTCACCTTTAAGCTGATCAGGAAAACTCTGAAAGCAGAGAAGGAGCAGGTAAAAAGCTAAAGGAAAATAAAACAACAGAACGAAAAAACAAGGACAGGAAAATCCCGAGACAGGAAATCAGGAAGTGCACCGGGGAAACATTGAAGAACCTTGAACACAAAAAGTCACCTCTACTAAGTTTACCACTAAGTTTATTTAGTAGAGCATCTTCCTGGATAATTCAAGATTATGAAAAGTTAGATACCATCTGCTGGAAGTAGCTAGACCCTTCGTACTGACTGCTGCACTAAAGATACATAATAATAATAAAGCTTTATTGATATCGCACTTTTCATACAACACCTGCAGCTCAAAGTGCTTTACAAAATGACACATCACAAGTTCAAAACAAACAACAAGAAATTCCCCTCAGATTATTTGTTAAGAACTTTAAAAGGTGCATGCAGCAAAATATAACATGTTATCAGGTTACTGGAAACAAAGAGGTATGATCATCACAAAATAAAAATAAACGAAAAAATAATGGACCACTGAGTCGATGCAACAATATTAACAATATAAAACCCCACATAACAAAGTGAATATATATGAAGGAAGAGATGAAGGTGTGTGAAAGCATCAGCACACACACTATTGAGACCGTAGTTTTAAACCAACACTGTTTTCATTTCAAGTCTGATTGAGTTTGGAGTTTCCTTCCAGCAGCGGCAGCAGTAATAGGATGTGTTAGAAATAAGCGAACCTCACAGATTTGGCTGACATTTTTTGGCTGGATGTCTTTTGGCCTGAAGATCTGATAGAATTTGGAGGCAGTCCTGGTCTGGGATCTCTACCATTAGAAAAGTGTTCATCCGTTGCTGTTGTGTGAGACTGAACGATAAGGAACACTGCAACCAACTGGATCAAAGCACATTAACTCCAGCAGAGGTTTTATGAGTTATAGATCCAGTTTCACGTAAAGAGAGGATGGAGGTGTAACGACCCTGATACTTCACTGTTACATCTGGAGAAGCAGCGTACAGTTATTATGCTGCAAACATCTGGGGTCTCAAACTCAATCACACAGTGGGACCAACATTACAAAATGGGTACTAGTGGAGGGCCGGACTGGTTACAATGTTTATAGCAGAACTTATTGAAATGAACTTATTGCACATATTAAACCTAGGAACTAACAAAGCTTCAATGATTGCCTATAAAAACAACATTAAACATTAAATAATCAGGTGCATTCATTTCTTATGGCTCTATCTGCAGCTTTTCCAGAGTCATTTCTTATGATTACATTTCCCACAGGCCAATAACAGCTTCAACAAACTATTTCCCTCAAAGAGAAACCAAACCTGCCCTGTTGTCGTGAGAGAAAGTGCAGAAGGAAACATCCATTAAACTCAGTGTGCTGCTCTGTGATGCTAGTTCAGATACTTGCGCCGCCCCCACACACACTTTAAGTTGCCCCTGTGGGCGTCGACGACAAGTCCGCTTTGTGTCGACAACGCGCGCAGGTAAGTGTTTGCCCTGCAGGGATAGTGCGCTTGAGGCCTCTTCCTTGCAGGTGAACGAGAATTTGATTAAAGGGACGGACGAGCACCCAAAGCGAACGCAGAGGTACGAAGGGACCTCCCTTCCCTGCCTTTGTGTCCCTTTGCTGCGTTCACTCCGCTTTTTCCTAAAGTAATTGGCTGGACTACTCTGCCCGGAGACCTGCAACAGTGCTACGGACAGACGCAACACAGGAGCAATCTAGACAGACACCAAGGACAGCAGTCAAAGGGTCACCACACAGATTAAATTGGGCTAACACAAGTGGACCCACAGTGGATCCGCCTAAAACGCCCCCCCGTCCCCCCTGTAACGGGGGGGATTCACCCGACTTTATACAATGTCGTTAATGAGTGCAGCTTTTGACAAGGTTATGGTTTATAAAGCATTAGTTATCAAAAGTTAATTGCCATTCCTGTTGGCCAATTTATTATACATCGCACAAAGTTCATTGGTTCCCTTATATCATCAATACGTTTATTCATATTTACAGGTGTCAATACTACTGCAAAATGTCAATACATTACGTGACAACAAACCCCCCGTCTCTGGTGGGAAGGTATTACTCACTACACACATGCGCCGGGTACTCCGCACGTACTGCCCTGCTCAACAAACACATACACCTTTTCAGTATGAGTCGGACGCCACTCGGCGACCGAAATAAGACGATGACCATAGAACTTCGTGGGGTGCGTTTATCAACCTTGACACAATGACTCGCAGTCATTTTTTCCAAACGGGGGGGTTCGCGTTTTATAGTTTGAGGCGATACGGATCAACAGGGGACACAAAAGAGGAGGAGGGAGTCGACACGAGAACAAAACATACTTAATCAGACACACCATAAATTCAAGACAAAGAAGACAACAGGGGAAACAGCCAAGCAGAACACTATACCGAACAAGGAGACTCACAAGACAAGTCAGAAACGAAATGCTCAAATTCGGCGGAACTGTTATTTCCTCGATAAAAACAGTGGAAATTAGACGTAAACCAGACGGAAGGATGTGTGTAGCATTATACTATTGCACGGTAGGTGTAGTCGTACGAAACTTCGTTCCTATTCATCTTTATTAGGTGAGTGTCCTCCTTAATTAAACCGCCTACCGAAAGCTACTGGAGGACTTCTGACTAGTCATGACCTCCACATTCTAGTAATCTTTCTAGTATGTCTCCTTGATCTCTACGACCCTCAGACGTACTCACATTGAAAATAGGTCCGTTGGTTGACCTAGTTTCGTTTAACAGTTGAAGTCTGTCTCAGAATCACTAGAGACTATCTACTGACAAAGTGTCATTTGACTTTCTCGTACCTTCACAGCTCCAACTAATTACTCAACGACGTCACCTATTGTTACGTCGCATTTCAATAATACGACGTATTATAGAGACTAAGTTGAAGGTTAGTGCATCCGCAGTTCTGTTGAAAAGTTTACCATGGTAGTTTCGTTCCGTTCAAGCTAACTAGTGTAGAAGTTAAAATTCTCGACATGTCTTTACTTTAATATGATAATTCTCGTACGTACTTGATTCTTTCGTACTGTAATTTAGTCATAAATGTCTTGTTCTACTTATTGTGTCCATATCTATGTGTACTTAAGTAAAGATAATATCGGATAGGTCTCGGAAAGGAGTCAAAGAGTTACTTGCCATGGAAAGTAAAAAAGTCTAAGGGACTTTGTTTTCTAAAAGTGATATCTTAATAAATTCGGAGTGATCTCTTTGGCATGTCTCGTCACAGCTCTAGCTCTCTTATCACAAGCTTTCGTTGTCGGCTATCTATTTTTAGTCAGCAAGTCGGAACACTGCGGGCGAGTCTATGAACCCGTTAGGACTTCCAACACACTTCCAGTAGTACAACGATCTAGATGGTACAAAGCTTCATCTTGGGAGTCCCTACGTTACTCCACACGCCCGTTGATATGCCTCCCGGGCAGTTTCTATTAAAAGATTAGTGATAATCCTAGACCGGGAGGCCATATAAACGTGACGTGTGGAAGTTAAGGGTAGGACTCCCAAGGAGTCGAGTCTCTCGGACTCGGGGTTAGTAAACTACTGTGAACGTGGGTT
>NW_011349775.1:461908-482963 GCF_000735185.1 Notothenia coriiceps
CTAGGAGTCCAGGTGGTCATAGACTGGGCTCAGGTCGAACGAACGACAAATACGGGTCTGGGGGTTAGCGAGCGGTCGGTGGTCGTCTCTTCTGTTTATTCTTAATTGAAGTTATTAGTTGTACACTTGTTATGGTGTTTTGTCACCGATTTAAGATAACTATAATGTAGATCTTCCCAGAATCAGGCTCGCCCCCCAATCTGTGTGTTATTACTAAATGGTACGTCAACCTTTATCAAGTACTACGGTTTCGTCACTCTCATTACTTATTGAATTATTAACTGCCCAAATTAAGAAACCCGTGTTCAAATAAGGGACAACTCAGGGTTGGACAACCCACTGCCCGGGGTGAACCCCATCTGTTCCGGGGGCACTTTCCGAAGTACTTAAAACAGCTCTAAAGGACGGTCGTACACCCGACGCACTCCGGGTGGCTCTCGCCCGATCAACGATAGGGTCTGCATGCAATTACGAACACGAAGGACGGGTCTCCTTATTATTTGGTTGAGACTTTACAATGCTTATTAAAGAGGCATAATCCAATATAAGGTAGGACCACCGTCCCTTCGTGTACGCTTATTGCCGACAGACCTTATACTTGATGGTGCGAGGGAGGCCACTGAGTCGTCGGCTGGACGACCTCTTAGCTGTTTAAGTACTTCGGCGGGTAGGCCCGGGAAACAGATGTCACCCCCGGTATTTGTGTCCACCGCTGGTAGTTGTCCCTGATTTGGACAGCGGTTTTCGATTGGGGCGTTAAGCTAATGCAATGAAGGGGTAGATGGAGGCGAAACCGAGTAGCTTGATGGAGTTGACGTACGATTGGAGTACCAGCACAGAATTAATATTAAGAGGTCTGATTCTGAAGATCGTAACTATACGTTACTTAATGTGACTCACCACCCATTAACAAGTGTACTACTAATACTTCAATTAAGGAATAAAAGAAGGAGGGAGGCACCACGACGTCCTCCAGCCAGTTCGTCGTCGTACCTAGCCCCCCAGTCTATGTACACTGACTCCTAGCGAGGTGGCTGTGTTGCGTGTGCAGGTGTCTGGCAGATGAAGATGGCGCTCACATGTGCGGGCATGGTGACACCTCCATTGTGTGTGTTGTGTGTTGGTGTTGTGGGTTGTGTGTGTGTGTGTGTGTGTGTGTGTGTGTGGTGTGTGGGGTGTGTGTGTGTGTGTTGTGGTGTATTTTTCATTTCCGAGAACGGGGTAATGAACACAGAGAGAAATCATAAAAACACAAGAGGTGACGAAATTCAACACAGTTTTTCGAGAAAATCCAAGAGTATGGACGGACCACGACGTCGTGGAGAAAAGGTGGGAGACAAGACGTTTGGTCTCGGGGTCAGACGAGGAAACTAATGCCGATCGACCGGGCGGAGACAACACTACCAGGGTGAATAATCTACAGGGCGGGGAATCGGAAGCGTATGTTACAGCAACCTCGATATCGGTTATCTTCACCGTCACAGACTGTATGACACGATTGGATACCTATGGTCAAAGATTTACCGGGAAGTCAAATCAGGATCAGGAGAATAGATACTCAGAGGGAGAGCGAGGAACAAAAGACGTCGGAACCTCGAATAGTTTAGGAAAGGGGAGGGACGTCACATAACCAATACTGGATTTCTTCAACTTTACAAGGACTGGTTTTGTAAGTATTTTTTTAGAGAAGGCAGTCTATTATCTGTCCGTGTCCGACTGCGTGACACGTCTGTCTTTGTCTGTTGTCCTCAGGTGGAATAGTCCCCCTAGTGAGCAGAACGAATGCTTGTCTTAATTCGAAACCTGTAAACAGTTTACGACTTTAAATAACACCAATCCTAACCCGGTATACCTTCACTCGTCTCTCGAAGTCTCATACAATCCCGGTCCTTTAAGCATAGTGGAACAAACGACGTCACTTTACAGAAGATTTAGAAGTCTGCAGATTTTGTCAAAGCTCGAGAAGTCACAGGAGGCCCCAACGACACGTCCACAGACCTCTACTTCTACCACGGAGTGTACACCGCGCTCACTGTGGAGGTAACACACACACACACACACACACACACACACACACACACACACACACACACACACACACACATACATACATATATATATATAAAATAAGGCTTTGCATTTTGTGTCTCTTTTCAGTATTTTGTGTCTCCATGCTTTAATGTTCAAAAAGCTCTTTATTTTTCTCATACTGCCTGTGCTGCAGCACCTCTTTTCACCCTCTGTCTGAAACCAGAGCCCAGTCTGCTCTGATTGGTTAGCTGGCCGGCTCTGTTGTGATTGGTCAACTACTAGATGTCCCGCCCCTTAGCCTTTGCATACAATGTGTTGGAGCTATAGCCAATAGAAGTGCAAGTGTTACATATTGATGTAACTATTGATACAGGTTTTTCTAAATGGCCCTTCAGTTTAGTCCTAGTCCTCTTATCTACTGCGTCTCCTCTCGCTCCCTTGTCTCCTGCAGCCTTGGAGCTTTATCAATCTTTCCCCTCTGCAGTGTATTGGTATGACCTAAGAAGTTGATGTGTCTTGCCCAAAACGTTCATAAAACAATCTCTTCTTCAGATAATAACAGGACAGAGCTGACGCACTGTGTCAGACAGAAAAGACAACCAGGAGTCCATCTTATCAGGTGGATGATCACTCTCTGCTACAAACAGAATTAGCTTCGACATGTTGTCAAATGCTGATTATTGTGTTAGGATTGGGCATATGAGTGAGCAAGAGAGCTTCAGAGTTGTTAGGCCAGGAAATGTATCACCTTGTTGCTGCAGTGAAATGTCTTCTAAATCTTCAACGTCTAAAATCAGTTCGAGCTCTTCAGTGTCCTCCTTGTCTTCTGAGTCCTTGCTCCAAAGGTTTCTTAACATCTATGGTCCGGAAGTAAACAAAGGAGTCTAATGAAAGCAGAGAAACTCCCTCTGAAGGGGATTTTAGCCTTTGCAGACCATTTACATGCACTAAAACCTATAGAACATACTAAATCTGGGGTGTCAAACATTCAGTAAAAACCGTCCCACCATAGGGTCCAATCCGGCCCGTGGGACGACTTTGCAAAGTGTAAAAACGACAGAGAAGACATTCAGTGCATTTTCAAAACGTGTATGAATACATGTTGTACATTTACAAGGCAAGAGGATAACTTAACCTTCTTCCTTAATAGTTCCCACTTTAGTCTGTATGGTGGTGTGTCAGGATTACTACACAGATGTGGAAATGAATGTTAAATATTTTCTAGCTCTCGCTTAATCTTCACCGTGTGTTTCTTAGACGTGTGTTTCTTTACCGTGTGTTTCTTTACCGTGTGTTTCTTTACCGTGTGTCTCTTCACCGTGTGTTTCTTTACCGTGTGTTTCTTTACCGTGTGTTTCTTTACCGTGTGTTTCTTTACCGTGTGTTTCTTAGACGTGTGTCTCTTCACCGTGTGTTTCTTTACCGTGTGTCTCTTCACCGTGTGCCCTGTCTGCAGGCAGTGCTGCTGGAGATCAGGCAGTGGATGGACGCTCACCCCCGGGAGGTGCTCATCCTCTCCTTCAGTCACTTCCTGGGCCTGAGCCCGGAGCTGCACATGCTGCTGATCAGCACCATCCGCAGCGTGTTCGCCTCCAAACTCTGCCCCAAAACGGTGAGACTCCTCCTGCAGAGGATAATCATGAAATCTGCATGCTTCTTCTGTCAATGACCTACAAAGTCAATGCACGGTTGCAAATAGACCCATAAAGAAAGGACGCAGAATTCATTTGCATGTTTCTCTGAAAGGATACAACACTTGTGGTGCTGTAAATGCATAAAACAAGTGCTCGCTCTTTTGGTTACTATTTAATAAATATATTTGAATACCTTTTGGTCTATAGAGGACATTTTGTATACCCATTAAGCTGATTTGAGGTTATATGTGAAATGATTGTCACTGTTAACAATAATAAGTTATAGATTTTTTGCGATTGTTGTCGGTTGAAGATTTTTTTATATCGTGTTCCTGGAAAAAATCTAAATATTAAAAAAAAGATGTGCACAGTGCATACCAAAAATATTTAAAAAAACAGAAAATATGTACAATATAGTTGAGAAACACTTACACATAATGAAACAATAAATAAAAATAATAATAATTACAATATAATCAAATAAAAAAGACAACAAGGGAGAAGAAAGGATAATCTGGTCTATTAATTTGAATAACAGCAATCTTATTATCTTATATTCTTTAATAATATTTCAGGAGGTGTTGACCCTGCGTAACCTGTGGGCCCGGGGCGGTGTCATCGTGTCCTATGAACACGTGCTCTCCTGCAGCAGCGCCGACCTCTGGCCTCACATCCCGTACTGGTGGGCCAACAAGTGCCGAGCCGAGGAGCTCATCCAGGAGTTCGAGAGCCGCAAGCAGAGCGGCAGGCCAGGTAAATAAAAACACGCTGGAAAGATGTATTACTCTGGGGTAACGGCATCTATACTCAAGTTAAGGTTCATTAAACTGTGGATTTCCTACTGTTAACAAACTATGCCAGCGTAATTAAGAGTGGAAATGAATCCCACTAATTTCTTTATGAAGTTTTATAAAAATTAATCTTTTTAAAATACAATAAATAGAAAACTAAAATTATAAGTAATTTTGGAGAAACCAGCTCGAGTGCGCTAGAATTTGAAAACACACAGCCGGAAAAAATCTGCCACTTCCTTACAGAGCCCCTCCTCCAACACACACGAACGCACACATGACCAATGAGGGCACGAGATAAGTTTGTGCACAGATGGAAAGCTGACAGGCAGGTAGGCCATCCAGTTATTTTAGCCGGGGCAGCTCAGATGATTGGTCGTGCTTTGTACAGTTCTACGGCTTCCACTGATGACATTTTCTTATGGTTTTTTGTCAAAGCACTTCAGATATTCATTGCTATCGGGATGTTAAGAGTATTCCATGGAATATAACAAAAAGTGTATCTCGAGCCGGTTTCTCAAACTTACCTACCCTACCTTTTAATATAATAAAATATGTTATCATTATTTCTATGGTTATTATTACTGTATTTCTTTTATATTAATAATACAAAAATCCTTGAGGTATTTATATTTTCATTTAAAAAACAACAACAAGTAATTTGCACATTTTATAATGTGTGGAGGGTGGGTTTTTTATTGTATTTATTTAATTGTTGTTTGTTTTGTAAGGGAACTGTATGTGTGTACTTTTCATGTGGTGTTTTGTATGTGCCAACTTTGCCCACAAATGTGTCATTTTGATTTCCATACTGTATGTTTCAGGGGGTTTCTTCGTCACAGGCATGAACCTGACGGAGGACCTGAAGTACATCTGCACCCACCCCACAGAGTCCCTGAAGGACCTGGTGATGTCCACCTACCCCCCCCTGCTCAGCTGGGTGCAGCAGCAGAGCCCCGGCTGTGGGGAGGGCTCGCTCAACATCATCGCCGGAGACTTCGTCACCGAGAGCGGCTTCGTGCCCACCGTCGTCTCTCTGAACGAGAAACTGCTGAAACACTCCTCATGACTGCTCTCCAATAATTAAACACACACACACACACACACACACACACACACACACACACACACACACACACACACACACACACACATGGGAAGAACCACGGCATGTTTAGTGGCAGAGAACGGACTTGAATTATTATTTTCAATATAAAATGCACTGATAAGGAGGATGTATATTTTAGACTTTTTAATATTTCCACTTTTGTTTACATTCACTATTTATGCAAATGTACTCCTGTATCAGATTTCACGAGTCGCCAGAGTTTTATGTTACCAGAGCAATAATAGTAATAACAACAACAACGCAACTAATCTCACCTTTTACTTTTTAAGTAAGCACAAGCGGTATTCAAGCAGCACATGTGATTGTAACGTAGGTCACACACTTTTATAAATCTGACGTGTCGGCAGCAGCTAGGTATACTGTATTTATCCTCAGAGAACGTAGAGTAGACTTTACACTCATGCAAAATGCATGGAAAACTTATTTGCATGAATCCAACCTCTGACTGTTTTACTCACTCAACAGGTGAGGCCTTGTTTTAAATAATGCTGCGCCGCTGTGCCTGTGGAGATGAGCTTTTCAAATAAACATGAGCGTTTTTAATCGAGTCCTTTTGTTTTATTTCATGACAATCAGCCGTCAAAGATTCCCCTTGGGGATTAATAAAGCTTCTTTAATAATGTCCACATAAGTACATTAGTCGCATGTTAGGACGTAACAACAGCAGTTAGTAGAGCATGAATTAAATAAGTGAACGCTTCCTGCTGGTGATTTAAGACAGTCAGTTTCATTGGCAAAGTTTCTCTGTTCCCGTACTTGCTTCTGCTATTCGTATCATATCAGTGTACAATATATATAATGACAATTACCAGCATATATAATCTGTATACCAAGCTTCAGCGGACATGCATATACAACAGGTTCACAGGGCTTTGTGTAGCTGAGTTTCAGTCAGCTGGTTTAGGTACACATGAGTCTCTGTGGTCTTTCAGGTCTAACCACATCCTGAAAAGCATCAAAGTGCTTTAATCTATTCCCTATTTTATGTTATTCTTTTCTACTCTACTTTTAATACCTATTTTATTGCATTATATTCCCTTATTCTCTTTTTTATTCTTTATTTTATAACTTCTACTCACTTTTTTACCCTCTGTTTGGTTATGTACTAGTACTTTTTTTATTCTATATTGAATTCCTCTCTATTTTATATGATATTTTCTATATTCTCAGTTATAATTTTTTTCTTCTCGAATTTCTTCTTTTCTAATTTCAATGTTATCTATCTGAACATGCTGCATGATGTTAGCCCCGCCCCTTCCTGACGTCATAGCCACGAGTTTCCGGAAGTTTAAACAGTGTTCAAAGACACGTATTAATATTCCACAGAAAGAGAACAAAAACTAAGTCACGTGCTTTACCTGCAGAGGATTCTCACAACACCTGAAATACCAACAGACTGCAGGAATGAGGAACCTCCTACCCCGCAGTGTGTGTCTCTCTGTGTGTGTGCGTGTGTCGTGTGTGTGTGAGTATGTGTGAGCAAGGTGGATGGGGTTAAAGGGACCAGATAAAGGAAGTAATACATTGTTTATTCCCGGTTTTTGAGTTTCTCCTGCAGTCATGAGTAAGATGAGCTGCAGCCCGGACTGGATGTCCTCTCTCCCGGAGGAGCTGTGGGACACGCCGCTCACGGAGCTCGCCATACCGGGTAAATATTTCACATTATGCAGGGGTTAGTAATAATACAAGTATATCACTGTTTTTATTGTGTTGTGTCTTATATATATTACTGTTGCATTGTTGAAGGGGTTTCGTTGCCATAACTACACTGTAGCTACTGTGTTAATGACAATACAACCTTTGAGTTTGAATCTTGAAAGTATTTAGATATTTTATTCAAGTTAAAGCAGCGGTGGATAGTAACTAAGTGGGCTACATTTACTCAAGTACTGTGGCCAGTGGTGGATAGTAACTAAGTACATTATTCAAGTACTGTTGCCAGTGGTGGATAGTAACTAAGTAGGCCTACATTTACTTAAATACTGTAGCCAGTGGTGGACATTAACTAAGTACATTTACTCAAGTACTGTAACTAAGTACATGTACTCAAGTACTGTAGCCAGTGGTGGATAGTTACGAAGTACATTTACTCAAGTACTGTAACTAAGTACATTTAATCAAGTACTGTAGCCAGTGGTGGATAGTAATTTAGTACATTTACTCAAGTACGTTACTTAGGTACCATTTTGGGGGACTTGTACTGGTTTGGGGAGTAATGGATTACTTGTAACTGGATTTTGTAATCAGGATTTAAAAAAATAGACCTATTCCCTTGCAGTTACATAAAATAAAACGTTTAATCAGATTACTTTTAAATGTTTTGAAATGGGGATTACAACCAGGATTACAATGTAACGGTACATTTTAAAGTACAAATGTAAATATTATTGGGAGACATAGAGCTTGATTATTCTTTTTGGTTTAAATGTAGGCAACTTTTTCCTATTCTGTAGGCGTATCCTATCAGAGGACACATTTCACACAAGGGACTTTTAAATCTTAAACGATGATTCAAATGTGTTTCTGCAGGGAGCCATGATGCGATGAGTTACTGCCTCGACATCAACTCTCCGCTGGTCCCGTCCGAGTCCGACTGCTTCAGGATCCTCGACGGACTGTTCTACTGTTTCACCAGACCCACCATCTTCAAATGGGCCACAACACAGGTACTGTATAACGTGGGTTGATGCTCGGAAGTCAAAATAAATACAAAAACTATAATAATAATAATAAAAATAGATAAATGAATAATAATCATACAGATGAATACAAATAATTATACAAATAATAATAAAACATATAATTATAATACAAAATAATAGAACAAATTATAATAATATAATTAATTAATAATAAAACTATAAAATAATAAAATAACTAAAATAATAACAAAAATAATAATAATACAGTTATAAAATAATAAAATAACTAAATAATAACAAAAATAATACAAATTAAAAACGTCACTTCTGTACGTTTAAGCTAATTTACTTACCTTATCCTTTCTTTTTTTAGTTTGTTTCTTCAAAGTATTCACATATTTTAAGTCGTTTTGGATAAAACCTAAATGAACTGAATGAAGTAAAATATAATAAAAAATGTATTTCCATGTTTTATGATTTGTTCCCTCTTTGCAGGACAAAAGCATCGAGGAGCAGCTCTCCATGGGGATCCGATACTTCGATCTCCGCGTTGCACACAAACTAAAAGACCCCTCCAGCGACCTTTACTTCACGCACATCATTTACACTCATCTAACCGTCCTGGTGAGTTGAATTATCTTATTGGTTAAACTCTCAGTTTGGGTTTTAATTCCAGATCCACATTAAAAGTTTCTCTTTTCAGGAAACGCTGTCCTCTGTTGCCCTGTGGCTGAACTCTCACCCGAAGGAGGTCGTTATTCTCGCCTGCAGCCACTTTGAGGGAATCAGCGACGAACTGCACCAGTCTTTTATCTTCTCCTTGAAGAAGATGTTCGGGTCGAAGCTCTGCCCCCACGAGGTGAGCTTCCCTTTCTACGGTGCCTCTAAAATGTGCAGAGAAAGCACCTGGAAACACATTTTACAGCACTTGTATATAATATTATATAACTCTGAAAGTAATTGAAAAGCAAACCAACTAAACATGGTCAGTGTTGGACTGTCTTAATATTATACAGTGTATCAGAGATTAGATCAATAACCAGCTCAGAGCATATCATTCATTTCAGCATGGATGGATAATTGATCAGGCTAATGGATCATTTCAGGGTCTAACGATTAAAAGTAGAAGCAAAACCAACGCACACACATAAAAAACGACCACTAAGAGACGCAGAGCTACATCAGAGACACAGAAAGACCTTGAGTGATGAGAAAACACCACACAGTGTATGTGCTGTAGAGGGGAAATGGGAGAACGACAGCATTTTTTAATACATATATGGAGTGTTACGAAGAGATATCCAGAATCTCCTTTGTAAAAACCTTTGAGTCCAATATGTGTCACCTTGTGTGAATCTATACTGTCCTGCTTTTCACTGAATCTCCCCACAGTGATATATAAAGGTCAATCTTATCTTCTCTTATCTTCTGTCAACACATTAAAACCAGAATGCTGAGCTCACATTTCAGTTCTGGGAAGGTCTGCAAATGAGCACATATTAAGAGAATGCCTCGTTTGCATATTCAAACATAGCATTTCAGAAAACTCATTATACAAAATAGAATTCTTCTTAAAGTCAGTAATGAACCGGGGAAGTTTCATGATGATGTCTGTTATTTTATTTTGTATTCACCTGTAGTGTCTCCTCCTCAGGTTTGTGTGGCCCCCACACTGCGCAGCCTCTGGGCCGCGGGGCAGCAGGTCATCCTCTCCTACGACTCCCAGCATCCATTGCGGCATCCGGAGCTTTGGCCGGACATCCCGTACTGGTGGGCCAACCAGCACACAGCGAAGGAGGTCATCAGTTACCTTGACTGGAACAAAGAGCAGGGCCGCCCAGGTGAGGCTGGGAGAGAAACTCCCTCTGGAGAGGACAGGGATTTGAGCCTTTGAAGACCATTTACATGCACTAAAACCTATATTACACACTACAGAATCAGAACAGGTTTATTACCAGGTAGGTTGACACGTACGAGGAATTTGACTTGATGTCGTGGTGCATACATAAAAGTAAAACAAAAATAAAAAACACAGAGAACTATTTAAAGAAAACTTTAATAACATAAACAATAATAAAAATATAGTAAAATAAAGTAAAAATATATATATAATACAAATAATAATTAAAGAAATTATTTAAAAAAAAAAATTTAATCCAGTAATGTTCAGGATCGAGGAATATATGTTCTCAATGAATACATCTTATCCCAGTGTCTGTAGCATGACTGCAATTCACAGCTTAAACTGCAGTCGGCATCATTAAGCAAGTCTTTGCTGTAACATGAGTTATAAAAGGACTGTTTGACTTGCTGCAGAAAAGTGTAGGTGGAAACTCTTTGAGAAGCCCGAAAGCACTGAACCACCTCCCACAATTCAGTGTGATTACGAGCCCACTCCTCCAGTCCAGATACTTGTGAATATTAAAGCTTTAAATCGAGGTGCAAAAAGAATCTCTGACACGACCAGAACTTAAATAGTATTTCTTTGTAATGTTTCCTCCTCTGGGGGAATGAGAGAGATGAGTGCACTTAATCTGTCGGATTAGAGTTGGTGTCCAAATCATTGTTTCTAAAAATGAACTAAAAAAGAAAAAGAATGTTGGTTTGAATATAAGAGCTGGTTGAGACAGTCCAATAACTGAAAGCTCAGTCTGAAAATAAATACCATCTGCCGTCCCTTTGAGTGTGTTGAGCAAGACGCTGGACTCTGTGCTGCTTCAGGCGAGCTGCAAATAGCTGAAATCCTCCATCTCTGTCTCAGAGGTGCAGCTACACCCTCTGCAGTATCACCGTTACAGTTTGAATGAAAGCTGATGGAGTCTACTGAGAAACAAGGCTTCTGGTTTCAGACCTTTGATAATGTTATTTCCAATGATTCAGACATTGTGGGGTACAGAAGCACAGAGATGCCATCTGTCTGGTCGGAAATCTAATTTTTAAACTACATCCCCCAGCCGTCCCCGCTCCCCTCGAGCCTGGATGTCATCAGCCCCCCCGGTCTGCTCCTCAGCTCCCAGCCCTCACTACGTAGACCTCACACTGTAACTATACACCGACTCTGTCCCCGGGGTCCACGCTAAGGGTCTTCTCCATGACATAGACGGCAACCATTGCAGCAATTTAATTAATCCACATGGGGGGGGGGGGTGATTGCAAGCTGTTGTTTTCCTGTGGTTGAACAAAAGGGGAGGTGAAGGTGAGGTGGATAGCTGAAGGGGGCAGGAAACGAGGGATAGGCTGCTTCAAAGTGGAGGGTTATAATGGGCCAAGCTTCTACTGTGTATACAGAATGTACAAGGAGCTGCCTGGCTGCTGCCTTAAACACTTGTAGAGAAACCAGCAGAAAGTGGCCCTCCTTGTTAAGGCTGGTAGCATGTAGCGATACATATCAGTGTAAACATCTCAGTCTCTTTCTGATGAATGCACATAATGGCTGTTTACATGCAGGCGCAGGGAGCAACAAGGTGACAGCATGGAAAAGGATTCAGCCACAGGGAATGCTTCCACTTTCCCTTGTTAGGTCCCTCTGTTCAGTCTCAGTGCTGGAGGTGCATGAAGTCAGCGTTCTGCTCATGATCATATTTATTTTGTTGCTAAGGCTCCTCTGTTAGACGCCCTATGCAGGATTAATTGGAAATGTAGATAAATAGATATCTCTGCTGTCTAACATTAGAACAAGGGCAGTTCAACACAGAAAGGAAGGTATTCCTTTATTTAATATATTATATAAATGCAGTTAGCCCAATTTTTAGAGTTTATTATACTGTACTGGATTAATATTATTGATGTAGTGATGAGTGAGCAGATGCCTGTAACTTTAGTTGAGTCAAAATGTAAGTATTTCCTGCTGAAATGTGAAGTACCGATTATGGGCAACGCACCGATTAAAAATGTGTGCTCGCTCTGTGATATTTGCATGTCAAATTAAACCAAACTGAACGAAAATGATCTCGCTGCAGTAGTTTTGCATAAACTGATGAACAACTGTGAGGACTCAAGTGAGTATATCTCAAATAATATCTTGCGTGTCTTCTTTGCCCAGTTTATATTGGGTGTTACCTATTTATATTTTTAAGGCTGTATTGGACTTCACTTTTTCCCCTTTTACATTCAACAAGAAACTTTGTTTTGTTTTATTCCTCACAAAGTTGCCCTGAATGGTGCAGCATCATGATCCTAAAGGAGGTATCCTCCTGTCACCTGCCCCACCCAGCCTGCTCCTCCTCTCCTGAGGGAGGCAGTCCCATGAGGGCAGAGCGCTGAGGAAGTGAAGTCACCATTTTAGGGCATGATCTAAACGGGAGTTACAAGAATAGGCTTCATTCTAATCGTCCTACGCAGAGCGACAGAGAAAGAGAGAAGCCCATTGTGTGCACTACCACACACTGAAGGTGTTTGTCCACTCTTTGTGTTTGAATGTTTTAGCTCAATCAAAAGTAACCTGAGTGCAAAGTGCTGTTCATGAATCAGTTTGAGGCTCAGGTCCATTTGTCGCTGCCTGAGCTCTGATTGATCATTTCGTATTCCCCCAGTGGGAGGAAAACCGAATCATTATTTGTAAAACATGAGAAATTCTCTCCATAACCTATAAAACGGAGCACTACTGCTAATGGAGCATGTCAATAACGGTTTGACATGTGCTCACTTCCTCTCAGCACCGTAATATGTTAGTGAGTACACACTTTGCAAAGCAGTGTGGCACATCCGATGATCTGGGACTAAACCACTCAGAACAGTGAGTTGGGTCGTGGGGAGGAAGTGCTGAAACATCACCATGCATTAAAGGTAGGATGCGCCTGTTAAGCTCTCATTACCGCTCAACAACACCTGCGGCCCCTGAAAGGCTCTCCAGTTAAAATGGTGGAGGAGAATCCCAGAGGGGCATTTGTGAAACGATTTTTACAGCGCACCATAAAACCTTATGTCATCAAGCGTGCAACCTGGCTCTGCCCTTTGTTCTCTGAAGCTTGTTCTTGTTCACCTGAATAGTGTTTATTTTATGCCTGAAAATGTGTCTTAATATCTAAGAAATTCTATCTTTTACATTCTTACATTTGATACTTTTTATATTGAGAAGTCAAACTATGTTCAATAGCTTGAAAAGGAAATGTATCAGCAACATAGCGTTTACATTTTTCAAAATAAATCTCTAAATTCAAGCTACATTGTGGATTTTATTAACCACAATGTTGCTCGAATTTGAAGATTTATTTTGAAAAATAGACTTCCAATTCCTCATAACATTACTTAGCTTCAGTAGCTGCAGGCCAAACTTGCATTGTTGCATTGTTGACATAAGAACTTGAACTATTAAATTACTTCACTTAAAATCAAGGAAAAATAAAAACAGTTTAATACACTAAAATAAATAAACAACTTAAACATGTTATTCTGTTATCTTGCCCCATGTTGCAGTAGATGTAGGCTGTGTTTGGAGGACGTACCTATGAAGAAGGTGTCAGGGGCTCCGTCCCCCGTCAGCAGCTCCACTGTGTTGGGGTCAAACCTGAGCCAGAGTCCCACCGCCAGCACCAGCAGGCCCGACAGCTGAGGAGCCACAGTCAGGTTACAATTACTCACTGTGGCAGGATATTAAAGAACACTGTTTGAAATTTGGTCTCTGGTTATTCTGAAGATTTAAATGATGTCTCTGGTTTGATGTTTCTGAGAAATCTCTTCACAGTTAAATATTGAGGCCCCTCTAGTTTTTATCTTTGGCTCTTCTGTTGATTAATATTCTGAATGTGCTGCTCTCATCTTTGTCTCCTCAGTGAAGTGGTTACTGGTGCCCACTGTCCCTTTTCTTCTCCTGTTTATCCCGAACAAACTGCTGCCAAAGATGTTAATGCATCAACTCTTTAGAGACTACAAGTGTAAGACCTGTTTAGACTCTCAAACAGATCATAGGCTGTAAAACCAGGAAAAACTTTTCCTCTGCTTAATGGCATGTAGTACAAATTAAGATAGGACATCAGGTGCAATGTTTTTCTCGACACTGAGACGTCATCACTGCTCCCTGGGTGAGTTTGACCAGAAATAAACCATCGATTGAAGCAGGTCTCACCCTCAGAAAGTGAATCCTTCTGACCTTAGACACAAAGAACATTCAGGTGTAAACTGCCCATGTTTAACATCGATACATATGAAGGGTTTTAATACTAAATATACTTTTGTGAATACATTTCTTGAATCATATGAATAACATGAGAGCAATATAGCAGCAGGTGGGGTGTATTAGTGGTTATTTCCTATTATAAGTTTTTATTTAGAGCAAAACAGTTGAGTTTTACAATATTTTACACAATAACTCCTGAACACATACTTTTTAATAAATAACAACCCTTAATGTTTCTTGATCTTCATTTTACAGATCAAATATCTGATAATACATGTAAATGTGATCATCTCAACCATTTTACTTTTAACCCTGATTCCTAAAAATAACATTCTAGGAGGAAAACACATGAACTAGGCAAGAGTAAAAATGATCGGAGAAGGAATACAGCAGATGGACAATCATAATAATCAGATCTTAACATCATAGCATCAATGGTCCACCTCCCATGGTGCATTGCAGCCGCCGGCTGTGCCAGCCTCACAGGGCCTGGTGATGTAACTCACACTAGCATTGGCTGCTTGTTTGGCTTTGCACCCCAAAATGACAGCGTAGTACTGTACGCCTCTTTTGGCCCAGACCACAACGGCCCTGCTCTCAGTCCCCAAACTGCGAGACAAAGAGGCCGCTGTGTGTCCGTGACACAAGAGATCGTTTACAGAGATTTGTCAATGCAACCGTCAAGATCCTATACACTGTATCATTTAGAAGTCAAACTCAAGCATCTATCTACAAGCACTGAGTCTGTCACGCATATTAACTAAGTCATTTTCTAGAACAAATTCCAAACATTGCCTAGTTCCAGCGCGTCACAGTGCTGCTTTTATTTGCTTTATGTGATAGTACATTTAATCTTTGAGTTTTGGACACTTTGTTCATGCAAAACTAACAATTTAAGCAAATCACCTTTGGCATGCAAACTGTGATGTCATTTGCTTCAGACATTTTCTTGACCAGAAGAATAACGAAACAATTGTTAGTTGCTGCCGATTCATTTATCGGTTATCTCTATTCTAATCGACATATTTCAACCCATTGCAAACTAATCTCGTGCTGAATTTACACAAAGGAGTCTTTGAACATGATACATGTAGGCATATCATGCAATGTGAGGTGGGATCATATACAAATAATTTGGCATTGATGTTGAGACTGCAAATAACAAATATTTTCTCGATGAATCGTTTGGTCTAGAAAGCATGTCCATCCCATTTTCTTGAAATCCAAGGAGATTTGTACAAATGTAATAGTTTTTTTTATCAGTCCACAGCTAAAATGATTCAGTTAAATGTAATATAAAACAGAGAAAAGGAATAAATCTCAATATTTGACCGGCTAAAAACTGCATTTTCTGTCATACTAATTTCATTCACTTCAATGTGTCCACTAATGGTTGCAGCTCCACTCTATTGGTTTGCAACCTGGGGGTCACGACCCCAAACGGGATGGACAATTCAGTGGCTGTCTACTTATTAAGAAATACAACAGACAACAAAGTAATAATCTTTTCTTTCAGTGTTTCACTGTTTAGTGGAACAGGTTTTATAGCTACACAACGAATAGTAGCTTTAATTGTGTGAGGGTTTCAAGCTAAAGTTTACCAAGCCTATATTCCCATCAGCTACACAGTTCAAAAGGAGAACCGACACAATGTCAGAGGATAATTCAGTGCAGAAAAAAATCCAAAGTGACTCCACAGCAGCCGGAGCCACAGGTAACCTTATCTGATCATAATGTTTCATAACAGACATAAACCTCCATGATGTTCCAAACACAGGTTAACCCTGTCTGTTAGAAACTCCCAGCACCAAGCCACTGTGCTGTGTGTGTGTGTGTGTGTGTGTGTGTGTGTGTGTGTGTGTGTGTGTGTGTGTGTGTGTGTGTATGTGTGTGTGTGTTACAGTACAACATAAAGCATGGGTATTAAAAGGGTTTGTACAGATTTAACCATTAATTATACATTGTAATAGATAGAGAGCACTTTAAGAGGTGTCATGGTTTATGATGGATTTAGATAAGAAGATGATGGATGGCAATAAAGCAATGATTTGAGTATTTAGGGAGCCATTCAGAGAGGAGTTTGCACAGAGCAGGTGGATGAACTCCCCCAGAGTAAAACGAAACCAAGTTAATTAAAAAAACATATCTAACAAAAGCAATAGACAGACATATCCTGCAGTGTTGAACATGTAAACACGACTCTGAGCCACAGCACTAACCGGTTTTCCACATGCAAACAAAGCTTAATAATTGTTTGTAATAAATCAAATAAATCGAAGAGAAATAGAATAAAAATGGCCACAATGTGCAAAACATTCGGGTGATTTTAAAATAGCGATAACGTTGTTTTCACGCGAAGTGAGTCGGACTTACCCAGAAGATGAAGTTGAAGATGAACAGCAGATATTTCACGCATTTCATCCCTCCCTGTACTTTGCTCATGATGTCTCCTGATTTGTCGATATTCCCGATTTCTGATGGCTGTTATTGTGCAGAGCCTCTTCCAGCTGGACATGAACCATGCAATGATGAGGAGTTGCACAGCGACACCATCCTAACAGCAGAACATGCGCACAAAGCTGCACACCACGCTCACGCCGCCCCTCCCTGCGCATGTGTGTGTGTGGTAGCCAAGGTGGGGTTCAGGGACGGGATAGGACCCCCGGGGGAGTCTCCGGGAGGTCCCCCAACACATGAGGAACAGCCTCGTTTTATTGTGTGATATCACTGCTTCACGTTTGGCAACATTAGAAATAAAGGGCATTGTCTTTTCAAATGTGAGTTACAGATAAACAACTTTAACAAATAAAAAATGCAACATTCTCTTTCACTATTTTATTTGTTTTATGTCCTATATATATATTCACGCGTTGCACTGTTGGAGGAGCCTGTGACTTACGTTTTTCATTGCCACATCTACACTGTAGCTAATGTGCACATGAAAATAAAGCCTTGAATCTTGCCCTTCACATCACATATTTGTGTGTGTGTATACACGAGGAAACATCACATTATATAACAATCTATGTGGGCAGGAGATAGAAAACTGGTAAAGAAAACTGCCATCTGTTTGCAGATTTTATTTCTTTCTGCACTTTTTAGTCACAGAAAAATACATGTGAGCGTCATGGGTTTCTCAGAACGGCAAGTCTGACTTAGTTTAACTAAAAGCAACAGTCTCACTTTGATTTATATCTCTATGACCTTTACATTAGAAGTTGGATTAGAGTTTATCAGCGCTTTTAATCCTGCAGATTTTAGGCCTACTGTCCATCCATCCATCCATCTTCTCCCGCTTATCCGTGGTCGGGTCGCGGAGGTAGCAGTTCCAGCAGAACTGCTACCTCCGCGACCCGACCACGGATAAGCGGGAGAAGATGGATGGATGGATGGACAGTAGGCCTAAAATCTGCAGGATTAAAAGCGCTNGCCCTAAGGTGCATACTTTACACACGTTCCCATATTTCCATAATAAACAGTGATGTCATTTGAAAAATACAGTAGGCCTAAAATCTGCAGGATTAAAAGCGCTGATAAACTCTAATCCAACTTCTAATGTAAAGGTCATAGAGATATAAGTCAAAGTACTTAGTTTAACTAAAAGCAACAGTCTCACTTTGACTTATATCTCTATGACCTTTACATTAGAAGTTGGATTAGAGTTTATCAGCGCTTTTAATCCTGCAGATTTTAGGCCTACTGTATTTTTCAAATNATCTACTCATTGCGCCCGTCAATTTTCCTCGGGTCCGACCGGGGGGACATGACTCCTTCACTTCTTCACTACTCCCATTTGTCCCGTCCGCTCCGCTCCCACTTTTATAAAGATGTGTTTATTGTATGTTCTCAAAGTGACCAGATTTGATGCGAATTCAACTTCAACTTAAAGAAAAATTATCTTCTCCGGTTTTGCATGCCCGCAGACCCCCCCCCCCCCCTAGGCGGACTCGTGAGGGTCATGCACAAAAAAACAGCGTTCACATGGATAGGATAGCTAAGCATAAGTGTGCACAGCTCATTATAGCACTACAACACATTTTTCTTGAATTTGTTAAGCTATAGTACCGCTAATCATATTTGTAGACAGGCAAGAAATGGATTAAATTGAGAAAAGTTTCATTGCGGAGGACCCCCTGTTTGTGTCCCCCCCAGCTTCTGAACCAAGTTACACCCTTGTGTTCATCACTTTATTGGCTGTAGGGCTAGTAAAAGTAAGGCAAGTTTTTAACTTTTGGTATGCAAGGTAAGATAAGAATATATCCACCTCCAACCACCAACAACAGAAAATGAAATAGGGAATGCGTAAAAAAAAGTAAAACTTGTGTGGCTTCTCAGGGTCCGACATCTAGATGGACGACCCTTGATGTGACTAAAAACATGTAATCCATGGAATAATTCAGCATGTCTGTCTAAGCTCATTTTTAAGTATCTATTTTGAGTGGATAGCGCTACTGATTGCAAGGATATTATGTCTATTTTTTAGCTGAGGGTACAGCAATTAGCCGAATCATTGGTTTAAGTTCATTCTTTACTTTACAGGCGCCTGTGTTTCATACTATTAAGCTGCTATCAACCGTAACTGGATTGTTAACCTGTTTATTTGTATTAACTTGAGGTCGGCATGACCTGCCCTTTTAAAAGTGTACAATTTCTGCTTCGTCAGCCTCTGATGTCTCGTGTTCATTCCAATGACGCGTTGCCACCTATCTACTCTATGCTATCTATCTAATCTATCTATCTATCTATCTATATATCTTATCTATCCTCCGCTTAGAGTGGCACCTGCGCAGTTTTTCAGGTTGATATGTGAAGCTCATTAGCTGCCAAGCATGTATTATAGCAAAATGTTTAGGGCAAAATATTAGAAGTGAGGGCTACTCTAAGCGTTAGGTCTACTGTAATCAGCCTCACTTTTAATAGTTTGGCAAAACATTAGCTGAGCACTAGTGTTTTTACAGTTGCTACCAGGCTTATTGGGATGTTATCGCTAGATATACGCGGGCATTGTTTTTGATATAATAAATTAACGGGCATTATTGTTTAGTTAAGGCATGTCAAGATGCAGCCCCATACTGTCTTGTCTCTCTCCTGCTAACTCATTGCAGATGGGCTGGCACTGAAGAAGAAGGGCACAGAGAGGAAACGCGTTGTAAGATGTTTATAAAGTTGCATTAAACATAATCATTACGCTGTAAATGGCATTTCAAGAAGTTGTGTTGAGTTGTAGTTGCGAAATTTGTGTTATTCTAGCATTTCTTGACACAAAGATTTTCGCGATTTTCTGCACGAATGTACTATCGGTTCAAATATGGGTTATACGGTCTCTTTTCATTATTTGAATAATCGGTCATCGGTATCGGCGCTTGACAAAGCCATATCGGTTCGATCGCTAATAACACTGTTTATGCCCCCTACGTGGACCCGCTCTGGGAAGGCACGCTACCATCAACAGCCTCCCGGGTAGACGCAACAAGACTCACGCCAGTTCTTCCTTCAGCAGTTCGGGACTGCTGCAATGAACCACCGCGACTGTGCGCTACTCTGCCTAAGTTGTTGTCGTGTGCTGTGCTGAAGCGGAATATCCTTGTCATTACTGTTGTATAGCTGTTATTCACTGTATTTATTATTATCTGTGTATTTATTCTTATTGATACGTTTCCCATCTATTTACCTTTATTTTTGTATAATTTATTATACTTCTGATAATTGTTTATATAACTGACTGTTCTGGTTAGACCCTCTTTAATTTTGTTACACTGTGCTTGCATTTTGTAATGACAGTAAAGTAATCTAATCTGTCTAAATCAGTCTTTTGATATTATCGTGGCTGTCTCCTGATAAATGAAGAGGATGTAGGCAGTGTTGTGTCTTATGATCCTCTCTGATTCTCTGGCAAGGGAACAGGGGGTCGCTGTTTCCCTCCCACATCAGTGCAACAAACAAAGGCAAACATGAGAAGCTGTTCTGTCAGAGCGAGGGAACCCGAGCTGACCCCCTCCGGCCGGAAGAGAAAACACAGAACAGCTTCATATGTCGCCTTCATTACAACAACAATTTGCATATTAACACAGAAACATGACACTCTCACCATCACAATTACAACATGAAAGATATATTTTGCAATTCTTTTTCTGTATTTTGCTCAAATATATTCATACATGTATTGTTACCCAGCTTTAGTGTTCATTAGGCCTGCAGGAGAGGTTTTGGAAATGTTTTGTTTTTGTTTCTGAATTATGAAGCATAGTATGCTGCTTTCTGTGCACAAACAGTGATATATAAATTAAGATCATTAATTATATCCATAGAGCCATGCCACCAGGACTTGCGCTTATGTAGGATGAAGATTTTTCCTGACCGTGCTTTCAAGACTTTGAAACTCAACACTCGGCAGTATAATTAAAGAGTGTAGCCTACTGTTTTTGATTGTTTTTAAACAATAAGAATCAAATGATTTATACGCTGTTAAACTGGTATATATTTTTTGTTAAATGTGCCAGTCAGTGACTTATCTCTGGTCACTGGCCCTAAGGTGCATACTTTACACACGTTCCCATATTTCCATAATAAACAGTGATGTCATTTGAAAAATACAGTAGGCTGATCGCGGGTACAAGCGGCCGAGATGGGTTTTCTCCGCAGGGTGGCTGGTGTCTCCCTTAGGGATAAGGTGAGAAGTTCGGTCATCAGGGAGGGACTCGGAGTTGAGCCGC
>NW_011349775.1:483643-489341 GCF_000735185.1 Notothenia coriiceps
GGGGGCATGCACCCCGAGAAGATTTTTTTCTTTAAGTTTAAGTTGAATTCATCAATCTGGTCACTTTGAGAACAATAATAATAAACACATTTTAAAAGTGGGGGGGGGACACAAATGGGATTTTGAAAAGTGGGGGGGACATGTCCCCCCTGTCCCCAGTGGAAATTACGTCCATGCATGTAGGCACCTATAAGAAGAATCCAATCACATACAAGTACTATGACTTTAGGTACTTTTGGGTATTACAATGTTGGAAGTTATACATTTTAAAGTCTCTTACTTATATGTTGGTGTCTGATCAGAAGTATTACATTTATGATTGTAATAACTGATCTATTGTTGTGAGGTTCATTAAACATATTAGACAAGTTCTACCCTTTGACCTCCAGAGGGCAGTGTTGTATTTTTTTGGAGCAGTTCTCTGAAGTAAACAATTCAGTAGTTAACTAAACAAATTGTCTTTGAAAAATGGGTATTAACAGTTGGAAGGTAGACATTATACATTTTGAGACTTCTCTTAAAAGTGTAGTTTTCCAAATAAAACTCTTAGCTTCTGTTTCCACATTACACCGAAGCTCTGCAGTGTCACCACAGACATCTTAAATGTCAGCTGTGATACAACATTTAGCTTTGAGCCTGAATATCTACTAATACTGACTGCATTTTTTTAAAGAACAATGTGAAGTACGCTGACAGCACTTAAATGTCAAAGCCAAAACAGAAAATGGCGAGCCATAATATTATCACTTAGAGTTAGATGATGAATCACAGGCCTTCATAAATACATGTTTATGTATTTTCCCATTGTTTCATATCCACTGTAGAATAAAGAGCAGGGGGAAAACATAAAGCTAAGCCAAAACAGCAAATTAGTGGCTGTAAAATGAAACCATATGGGTTTTCAACTCATTTTTCTGTCAAGGCTAAGGCTACATTTTTTTTTTTCGTTTAAAGGGGTTGCTCTGTCCTCAGTCTCTGAGGAACAATACATTTTATACATAAACAACAAACTTCAAGAAACACACAGTGCATGTATGTAAGTGTTTAATAAATAACAATAAACAACAACATTTTACCAAAGTTTTCTTATATCAGACCTGGGTCAAACTGTATTTCTAAACTGTGTGGGTTGCTTCAGTCCACTTATAGTGAGTGTGGTGTGCTATAGGAATATATAATGGGTGAAGAAAAGAAAACACTGTAATCAGCATGATTGTGTTGATGTGCACAAACTGAGCTGCGGTATAAGACAGGTTTAAACCTGTGATGCCTTTAAAGTAGGTTTATACAGTCTATGGTAGTTTGTTAAACACCAATTATGTGTCTTCATAAGCTGCAGTTTAAAATGCACCAGGGTCTAGTTCCACCAAAGACTTTATATAAATGAAATACAGTGTATGCTTAAAACCCAGTTTCAATGTCTTGTAGTTGTCACCTGTATGCCACTAGAGGTCATCGCATCAGGTTAGAAATAAATCTGCTGCAGAGGTGGAAAGCAGGTTAAAGGTCATGTGGAAGTAGAACATGATAAAGTACACGATAAGGTTAAATTGCTATTTTAAATGTAGTTTTTCTGCAGCAGGTCATTATGGACATATCGACGGCTGCAACTCATTAAAAAAATATATTCACAATTTTACATCATCTGTGGCTTCTCATATTATTAGTTTGGAGAAGTTGAGCTGTCATTCAGCTTAACCCGTGTTTATCAAATTGCTAAAAATGAAAGGTAAAGTACACATCTATGCAGTGTGAGAAGGACTGTAGCTGGATGTGGTTGCAGCCATGGCTTGGCTTTGGCTGTTCTGGAAATAGACAACAAGTTTAAAATAATCATACTATTTAAAAATGATCTGAATTTAGGACAGGGTACACATTCTGATACTGTTTAATAACTGTACTAAATGTCAAATACAAAAGGAATACAAAATAGATGCAGCAAAACCAGAAATATTGTCTTTTTAATTCCATGCATCAAAACCTGGTGCCTACATTACCCACAATGCAACATACATGCAGCCTCTAAGCTAATAGGCTACATTCACAGCAGCCATTTTGCCATGTGGTTGCAGGGTGTACACAGGTGTAATTGATTAAGGTAATTAAGGTCCAGTTAATTCCAGTGAGCCACAATACCAGAGCCATAATGAGTGGTATTAATAACACCTGTGTTTATCTGCAGTGATGTGTCAAAATGTCTGCTGTGAAGAGGAACTGGCAGATATGAGGAGTGCGCTGCAGAGGTTTGGTAAGCTCACTTCTTTTAAACACACTGTAAAGTGTTTAGACCCAAAGAAGTGTTGTGACAATTAATGTCACAAAGGATTTATACACATTTGAACACATGTGGTGGTGTCTCCTGCAGCAAGGACAGTATGATGCTAAGTGTCACAGCATCTTTGGTAATGTACCCGCTACTAGCTATTTGACCCAGGGCTGTTGTGCAGTCCTGATACTTTGACATATACTAATAACTTACTTTGTTTAGAGGATGAGAAGTCTCTGGTGATGAGTATGTCTGTGTTTGTAATTGAGTGTGTTTGTGATGTGAATGGAAAGTCTTTACTGACGCCATGACTTACGGCTCAGCACACACACACAGGCCACGTTGATGCGTATGAGCCTCCAGGCCACCAGGTTCTTAAACGAGGTCAACGCTCTGACAAAAGTGTGTGAGTTGGTGCAGTAGGAGTTCCAGTGTTTGGCATCGATCCCCAAACAACCGGAGCTGCCGGAGCGCTCGCTGTGGCACGTCGTCTCAAAGAAGTACTGCTTCTTGTTCACATTGTTGATGTTCACGTCCGGCAGCACCGTCACCTCATTGCCTGAGATGTCTGTGGCTTTGGTCTTGTTGCCCACCCAGTTGCTGATGCTATCGCACACTGAGTAGACTCCTCGGTGCTGAGGCTGCCCCGCTCTCCTGGGGGTCCTCCTGACGCCCCCCTGGGACCCCGCCGGATCTGCATCAGGCGGCTGGTCGCTGAAGAGCACCCTGGGTGAGAGGTAGCGGCGCTTGGTGAAGAGCTTAGGGTCCACTGTGGGGATGGTGTTGGAGTTGTTGCCTGGACCCTGCTGCTGTGCTGCTCCTAAGATGGCGGCCACAGCCTGGGCGCTGATGAGGAGGAACAGGACCAGCATAGACGACCTCATGAGAACACCACCTGCCAACAAGCACAGAGAACACTGTTACTGCAGATGTATAGGTACTGGTGTGTTGTGTTGTGTTTCTTAAACATTCATCAAAGTCAATCTTTCAGTTTGTGTGTACAGACTGAGAATGCAATATATATACACACAATCAACAAACACATTTATACATATGCACACATTTAAGACATAAATAAAAGCACAAAAATCAGTATATTCAAAATAACAGTCACTTCAATATCTTTGAGAAATGTACATTAGTGCAAGACTGTCCAGAGCAGCGTAAAAAGTGTCTGGTGCTGGATTTGTGTGTGTGTGGGGTGTTAAAGTCCATGGATTAATAACTGAACAGGCAGAGAAGACCCAATGGCATTCACCTTTAAAATGTCCCTCAAAGAGACACACACCAACAATGAACACATAGAGACCACGGAGAGTCTCAAAACAACTACTAAGAGTCAAAAACAAGTTAAAAGAGACACAAATGTACTGATAATAGCGTCACCAGGAGTACAGAATGACTAACGATATTATCGTGCCGTGAGTTTTTGGTATCGTTACATCCCTACTCAAAAGTAACTACCAAAAGAATCTTAACAACTATAATGTGTGCCTTGCTTATATGAGGTGATGGGGCGTCTTGCATGTCTGTGCCCAGAGTCCCAATGTCTGAAAGTCCGCCCATGCAACAGTGATCTGACAAAATACTCTGTTTCTGAGAAATTAATTTCCTTCTTACTAAGACTAACTTCTTGTTACTGGTTTATGTTTTTGACAAGTAGCTGTCTTGTATGTAGGCCAGGTGCAGAGCAGAGGATTTGAACGCTGGATTAAAGCTCCAAAGACTTGTGAGGCAGAGATGTCTGATGTGTGGATACTCCCATTTTTCCTTCACAGTGTCAAGGCACAACATGTTGAGCAGTGAGATTGACCTAATAGGAGCAGCTCCTCTTTAAAGTGGAAAACACACCTTGCCTAATACTGGGTCGTCTCATAGCAACAGTTTTAACATAGTTTTTGCATGAGATTCACAATCATTTCTCATCCTCAGGGGATAATCTCATGTTACAGCGGCAGTACACTAAGGTTGAATGTTCCATTTCTAGTTTAATGCTCAATAGTGAAAAATCCACCTAATAACATCCACAGAAATCACATTGAACTCTGGTTATGTAGAAATATGGAGGGTGAAGGACATCTGCGACACTTTACAGTATGGTGTTTTTGTGCAGCAGCAGGCTAATGCATCACGTCACACACTAAAGGGTTTTCTCTTTTTCACAGGAGATATGAAAAATGCTATTTCTTTTAAATCTATGGTTTTATTGAATGGATATTTGTTTCTTGTGTTCTGTATTCGGCATAATATCCATGATTTTATGGATGAGTTTGACACTTTCATATACCTTTCTTCACAATTTGCTCTCATAGACATCTACGATCTGAAAAGAGAGAGTTGAATGTAATCTTTAAGACTTAACGATTATCTCTGGGCAAGCAGGGAGAATATAGTGCAATTATCCAGAAACGGTACTGAATTTCCTTTTTTAAGAACATGAAATGGATCTTGTCTATGTAAGTTACCCATGGAAATAGGTGTCACATTACCCACAGGAATCTGAGACAATGTTGTGACATCCCATCAGTTTCAGTTTCCATCACTGCGGCTCCTCACCACAACATCTGTCTGCTCTGGCCCGTCTAAATCCACAGGCTGCGTGCTGCGTCGAACACAGTGCAGCAGGCGTGTTAACACCTGCGATGCCTCAGCAGCAGGCTCGGTCGGGAAACTTTATTATATGCTCCGTTTGCCTCAGGTGTCAGAGTGAGTGCTTGTCGATTAAAATGTTGGCACAACACATCAAAAGAAGAATCATAGTTCACCATGTGAGAGATGATTACACCAATAAATGGGCAACATTTGGACAGGCAATAAATCCTTTGACTGCATTGATGTTAGGATGATTAGTATAAAGATGTAAACAGACATCTTGTGCAGGGGAAACTGTTTACTTTTTCTTTTGACACTATGTAACAATTTTTTTATTTTTTTTTTTAAAGCAGGGAACATTCATCTATTGGAAAAATAGCTAACGGCTGATAAAGTGAGCACAGCATCTCGCAAGTCTCTTTTTTTTTTTTTTTCATAGACTATTTCTTATATTTAACTACACATAGTTACATAGTTAATTTGATTATTATAAACAATGCTCAATACCTAGATTAAAATGTGTCTGTTTTATCATGGAGGCCAACTGGAGATTTGAGTAAGCAAAAATGACCATTTTAAAAGCACATGGATTGCACATGATTGTGGACATGGCTTCAGCCTCAGGTACACCACTCTTATTTGTTTTGCTCTTTGTTTACCTGCCATACCACTAATTATTAGTATTAGTTACACCTGTGCCATCAACTACTGAATACCAACTTCCCCTGGTGTTCCTCTTTGTTTATACCACTATCTTTAACTGAGGAATACTATCGGCTCAGAACAGTCTCATCATACACACATGCACACAGAAGGATTCACACTTGTATTTCATGATCC
>NW_011349776.1:0-45682 GCF_000735185.1 Notothenia coriiceps
CCACTCCAGGTATTTGGGCCAGCTCTGAGCAGAGGGCAGTGGAATCCACTCCAGGTATTTGGGCCAGCTCTGAGCAGAGGGCGGTGTAATCCACTCCAGGTATTTGGGCCAGCTCTGAGCAGAGGGCAATGGAATCCACTCCAGGTATTTGGGCCAGCTCTGAGCAGAGGGCAATGGAATCCACTCCAGGTATTTGGGCCAGCTCTGAGCAGAGGGCGGTGTAATCCACTCCAGGTATTTGGGCCAGCTCTGAGCAGAGGGCAGTGGAATCCACTCCAGGTATTTGGGCCAGCTCTGAGCAGAGGGCAGTGATGTCATTATTTCCAGGAAGTAAACAAAAGAGGCTAATGGAGGCGTTTCAGGGAAGACAGAGATTTCAGCCTTTGCCGACCATTTAAATGCACAAAAACCTATAGAACACACTACAGGAGAGGGAAAACCCCAACAAGCATAATAGGGCATCTTGAAGCACAAAGAAAATCAACAGAAATGTGAAAACAGTCATGAGGAAAATCTTTAAAATCTGGGATTTAAAAGCTATTCTTATGTCTTTGTTCACCTCTCGAAACCTCCCCATCTCTGTTTATATTTCTTGAAATAAACAAAACAAAATATGTGTAACGCAATGCATGACTCAGGTTTCTGTTGCAACTATTTTAATCTAGTTATGTTTCCAAGACTTTCTTTGTTGACAAAAAACATGGTTCAGATTATACAGAACATTTTGAATCTGGTTAAAATGATTTAAATGGTGACTGTCATGGTTTTGGTTGATGTGGTCTTATTTAATCAACCACTTGCTGTTTTGTTCATTGTTTTAGTGGTAGTCATACTCATGCCATGAAGAACACACCTGCAAATACGAATAAATGGAGCGAATGAACTTTATATGAAGTAATCAAAATAAACGGTTTGTAACTCTTTAATTTTTCTGTTTACAAGAATAGAAGAAGAAAATGTCGACTATTATTGTCTGAAGATGACGTCAGTCCTCAGCGTTGGTTGTTGTCTTTGGACCCGGGGGTTTCTTAAATACTTCCAGAGTGAAGCTGCAGACCCCCGGCTGATGACACACTCTCCATCTGACTTTGGGTTTGTCTGTTAATTAAAGCTGTAAACAGGAGGGTGAGAGAGGCTTTGTAGCTGACAATCAAACTTCCTCACACACAGGTTTAATATGTTTGCCTCCACCAGGTCCCATTGGAGGATGGAAATGTAACTTTCACCAAACACACAAGCACACAAACAAACACACAAACACACGTCTGTACGCAGACACACAACAACACGCAATGCGAGGACATCCCAAATATATAATTGGCACACATAATCAGAATCAAAATTAGAACAGCAGGTTCAGATAAAAGGCAGATGAAATGGGAAAATAAAAAGACTTACAAATAAAACATTAGACACACATTATCACCTTCGAATTGCTTTGCCCACGGGCCACTTTTGAAAGAATGATGGTACTGTATATACTGTTACATTTTTATAGTTGACTATATTTTTTTATATTATGAGAAATATGTCTGGGTTATTTATGTGATTAAAGAAGTATATTTGTTTTTTGTAATGTAATATTTTCTATTATATATGCCTGTTTATCTCTACTATTCAAAAATATAAAGTTCTTAACCTGAAACATGGAGTAAAAGTAACAATACCAAGTAAAAGTGCTAGATTTAATACCTTACTTAAGTAAAAGTACAGAAGTTTTAAGAGTTACATTTACTGAAGCTGCTATAAGGGAACATGCCCATTTTTTGTTTGTAGTTATAAAATGTATGATGCTTTCATGTAAAGTTTAGTTTAGACAAGTGGTCACCAACCCTTAAGTGCATACTCTGTAGACCAGGGATGTCAAACTCAAACCGGGGGCCAAATACGGCCCGCGACTTCATTTTATGTGTCCCGCAAGAGCTTGCAAAGAATATAATATGTTTATTATACAGTTACATGCCGCTTTACAGAAGCACATTGCCAATAAACAACATGTCCCACAATGCATCTCATTTTGTGACATGCGCACTGAAGAGACTTCTAGTTAATTATGAAGTTATTACCCTATCCGATAAAATCCAATGCAGAGGAAATAATGTAATGTAATACAATATTTTATATATTTATATAGTCTTAAAGGTCACCTATCANAGACTTCTGCATTCAGACGTAGTTAATTATGAAGTTATTACCCTATCCGATAAAATCCAATGCAGAGGAAATAATGTAATGTAATACAATATTTTATATATTTATATAGTCTTAAAGTTACAACCGGCCCTTTGAGTGCAACCATAATGCTGATGTGGCCCGCGATGAAATTGAGTTTGACACCCCGGCCTGCAGTGCAGACTGTAGACATCTGCAGATCCTGCAATGTCTGTCGCCCTCTATTGGAATAAAGCGGCATGACTTTTTACTCCAGTGCAGGAATGAGGTCACACTCAGTCCATGAAGAAGACTTCCAATCACCCAGGACCACCATCTTACTGTATGCCTTCAGCTGTTTAGTTAGCCTGCTCTCAGATACGGTGTGTGTGAGGAGGAGGCCTCGCTCTGTTGTCTTTAGAGCTTAGAGCTGGAGAGTTACCCGGCTTCACTGTGGGGGTCCCACGGAGAACTGACGCCAACATCAACAGACAGAAGAATGAGAAACAACAGTGGAGAGCTCAAGGAATGCTCCAGGAGAGAGAAATGAATAGAGGAAGGGACAGAGAGGAAGAAAGAGCAAGAGCTTCTTCCACAGGGAGCTGAGAACAGAGGCCATGTTGTGTTGGAGCCACAGGGGGCGACAAAACACCTGGAAGAGGGAAGAAGAGGAGGGAAGGAGATGAGGGAAGAAGATGAGGGAAGAAGATGAGGATGAAGATGAGGGAAGGAGATGAGGGGAGAAGAAAGGATGACAAGGAGTGTCTTAGTCTAGAGACACGGGGATATTGTTTTGTATTATAATGTATTATAAAGTGACAAGAGTGTGTGATTTTGGGCATTTTATTTGAAGAAAAATATCTCTTACATCCAGTTCAATCTCTTTATACAGTCACAGATATTACAAAACCTGACGTCCTTCACTTATTGATTCTGTTCTTTGGACACTTGGGTCATCATGTTCTGGTGTCACCATGTTTTTGCAGTTCTTGAAAGTCCAGCCGTAGTTGAAGGGAGAGGACACTTCAGGCAGACCTAGATGCTGGACATGTCTACTAAAAACCTCTAAATAGATATAGACATACATCCATATCCACTATTATATTGGATATCAGGAAAGCCTGTCCTGAGGTAGCTGTTGCTGTGCCTCAATTTGTATAATTCTGTACTTACTTGTGATAATTTGAAGTCCTAACGTGAAGAATGGAAAACTAGGCACTGTGTGTTGGATCTGGGTAATGCACAATATTATATATATATCAATATTGTGATATAAGGTTACATATTTGCCAAGATGTTGAAAGTCATAATGTGTGAGTGTTGTATTTTCTTTGCTTTTAAAGTGCTGATATTTTCAACTCACCAGGCTGTTCTAGGAGTTTTAAATATGGGCCTTACACAAAGTCAATATATGCACATTACTGATGAATATATATCAACATTATCATTTTGAATTTATTTTGGAAAGCAACCATAGTCAACTCTAAAATATGGTTACAATTTTTAAATCAATGAGTGGCATATTTGTTTGTTTGTTGTTTTATTTTTGATGGCACCTTAAAAAAAGTAGCTCTACTCATCTCATTGTATAATGACAATAAAGGATTCTATTCTATTCTATTTTGTTTTTTTCACATGCTCCAGCCCTTCTATGAGTATCTGGATGGTGCACTTGCTAATGTCTTGATAATGCGGGACCAGTAGCGACATAATGGTGTCAAAAAGAACCCACCGTTAACTAAATTAGCTTAACTGAGCGTTCCTCAATGATTTGCTACTGTAAACGATAACATGCTAACTAACTAGCTTGAACACAGTGGCTCTGTACTAAAGGAAAGGATCCAAATAGAGACATTTTCTGTGCTGAGGATTATGTGTCTTTATGCAACACAGTCTCACGGCATAGGGGAGAAGGGGGTAAAGAGCCAGTGGGTAAATTGAACCACCCCCTGTCGGCAACGCCTAGTTGTGATCAAGTGACCAGAAATTATGCAAGCTCCACCCATTTCTCATTGCCTGTGAAAGAGAGATACTCATTGTGGTCTGGTAAGTAAAAATATTTACAAAAAAACGTTTTTTGCTTGTCAAAGTACATTTTCTAGATGCCAGCTATATCGGCTGTCATGTCAAAAAAAAAATATCCAGGTTTAAACACGTATTGTATATGTTGATGTGTTTGCAGCGTATTAAACCATGTGAATCATTAAGCCAAAGATGAATCTGAATTTTAATGCTAGGCTATTTTTTCTAAAATGTTGGCTATGGGGTAAAGTGAACCATGGGACTTGGGGTAAGTTGAGCCAGTATTTCAATGGACAAATGAATGAAGTTGATAATAAGAGCTCATTGAAGGCTACATTTAAAGTTGAATTCACCCTGTGTTTGATTGGTAAGATGTATGAAATTGTATCACCATTTGTATGATTACTTTTCCTTTTAACATGTTAAAAAAAAATCAATCAATTCAATCGAAATGTATATTAAAAATATTTGAAAAACTAAGCTTGTATTTGGTTTGTTATTTATTGTTTATAGTTACCTTTAAGATTTGTTGTAGGTATGCCCAGGTTTGAACAGGTACACCCAGGTTTGAAAGAGGTAATATTTTCACTGCCCTTGATCAAATATTAATTATTATCATTGCCATTGATAGGAGACATCCTGAATTATAGGTGTGTGTTTTCATTTTTACTATGTGTCATTTCTCCNAATTGCAGGGTACGCAATGACATGATTATCACTGGGTGGGAAATAACACACACACACACACACACACACACACACGCACACACACACACACACACACACACACACACACACACACACACACACACACACACACACACACACACACACACACACAATAAAGGTCATTGTTCTTGTGTTTGTGGGGTTGTAATCAAGACGGTTATGTTGAAGCTGATGCTGTACACAGACTGTGGTGTAAATGTAAGCTGACAGTGAGCTGGGCTTTGACATTTCCTCTTTCTATACCAATCTTTAATAACAATCGCTCAGAGGATCTGAGGGAGAGGCAGGCCCGGTGACTCATACATTGTCTGTCTTCATCTTACTTCCCCAAATCAGTGACACAGGGAGGGAACATGTGGGAGATTTGACTCTCAGTTTCTCTTTTTTTTTCTCGTTTTGAATTTGTCTCCCCAGGCCTACACCTTAACCAACTGACTCAGGGAGGGATACATTCTATACATAAAACACTGCCTTGATTATCAGGATCCACTGCTCCTTGATCAATTGGTTTATGTCTCGTATTTAAGAGCAAACGAGTAGACACCTCAAAAGACAATAAACTAAACCAGAATCCCGGCTGTCATAAAGAGTCACCTGAACAGTTCTGATCAAAAAGAGAGAAACACAAACTGATTTCATGTTAATGATGTCATTGTTCCTTTGTCGAATTATTCTAGAATCCATCTGGCCATGAATATCTACCCATCACAGCAAGTTGGAACCTATCACAGATGCTTTACTGAAAATAAATTGCATTGACCAAAGCATATGGTCATTAAATACAATAAAGATGAACAAAATCATTTGGTGAAAAACGAATTGAATACTATGACAAATACCTCTACGAGAATCAATGTATGTTTGAGAAAATTCGAGCAGCTCAAGCAACCAATCACAGGTCTTGTGATGTCCATTTTTATCTCCATAGCAGTGAAGCACCCCGCCCGCCCATCACCATCCAATATGTAGCTGAGCGAACAGTTACTAAGGGATAGAGAAGTGTGTCTTCATTTTACATTTCATGCGTGTAACCCCCAACACCAGAGCCAACATGGTTTCGTCTGAAATGATCAGTGTTGGGCAAGTTACTTAAAAAAAGTAACTAGAAAATAGTTATAGTTACTGCTCTCAAAAAAGTAACTAGTTACTTTATTAGTTACTAAATTATAAAAGTAACTAGTAACAAGTTACTTTACTTTACTTTAAAAATAATAACAATAAAAATACAAGTTTTTGTGTAAATATAACGGCGTTACTTAATGGGAATAGGTAACTAGTAACGCTATTAGTCACCGCAAAAAGTAGTTGCGTTACAGTAACGGGTTACTTTGTAACGCGTTAGTCCCAACACTGGAAATGATGCACACTTTAGTTATGCTTATGAATTAATGAGTCACATGTGAAGGAGCTGCCTGTGTGGGCAGTGGACAAGCAAAACCACATCTGGGCAGATCTCTCGAAACCTTGAAATTAACCTGTTAAGGTTTCAGGCTCGAAAATGACATGCCCAGAACAATGACTATATCTTCACTTCTAAAAAGGGGTAAATTAATAATCTTTTTTCTCAAAGCAATGATAAACCTGTGAGTTGGATGTAGAAGAGTCAGAATCAATATAGATGTTTTTATTCTAAAGTAAATTCAGATTGAACATAGTAAACAAATGTAAATGATAGTTTCCGTCCAAAAAACCCCCATTACTTATAGTGAAAACCACCCTTGAATGATGGGATAGTAGACAAAATGCTTTAGGAATCTAAACTATAACACATAATAAGTACCCTTTATCAAGATTGATGCAAAACAAGTGACATTTGACCTTTTTAGAGAGGTCTAGGAAAAAAAACCCACCTCTGGGGTCATTTGGGTGTATTTGCCATATCTCTGGAACCCATCGTTCGATTTTGGTGATTGACACCTCTTTTGAATCGTTAGAGCCAATAGAATCGAGGGGAAGTTCCTAAATCCATCTAAACATTACCATTGGTGAATAGAGTGATGCGTAGCCAGAATGCCCCAGAACCGGAAGCTGGGTTACAGCTCTCTATGAACTCTATTATGAAAACTCAGATTTTGACATAAATGTTATGATGGATTATCAGTAATCATTTCAAAGTGACACAGAGACATTGGATTAACCTTCAGCCGCGTTCATATGCGTTTTAATGGCATTGAACACAACTTCTGATCAGAAAACAGCAAAGGTAAGACGTTTTTGCCGTTTTGGCCACGTAAAGTGAAGTTGTGTTTTGTCTTTGCTTGCCTTCGCTGCCCTGAGTTTTGGTCGCACAGTGATGATACTTATACCATTGGAATCTGTGGAATCTTGTTTGTGCAGAAGATCCGTTTAAGTATAATATAAAATATTTCTATCGTGAGTTATCTGCTAAGTGCGTTAGCACTCTTTCGCTTAGAGTTAATTCAGACGCTCGGCGTTAGAGTTGTGTTTTGTTTCGGTAAAAATTGTTCATATTGTCAGTGAGCAGAGTTTCTTCCCGTTAAGTGGTGTATGACACATTAATAGGTTGTTAAATGTTAAGAAGCCCTGAGACACAGTTTCGTGAATATTGTTGTGTTTTTTCCCTGGGGGCGGGGGCATGGGGTTTAACAGGTTTTTAAGCCAATCCCGATACTGGTCGAAATATTGGCCGTATATCATAAAACTATGGTGAGAAGTTTGTACTTGCTTTGCCCATGACACACTATGCTAAATGAAAACATCCGAGTGTTGAAATGTCAGTGGGAGGGGAGGTATTTGGTTCCTTGATGTTTCAGAAAGTTAGTTTGGAAACCAGGAAATCTTGGCCCATGATAGTATATGCTGAGTCACATTTATTGGACAACATACCTAAAATCTTGGCAAATATATTAATAATGTGAAGGTTATTTTTCTTTGAGTGCGAGTGTGTGTTTGTGAGTCCAGAAGCACACTTAAATAAAGATGAAGGGCCGTCGTCACAGAAAGGAACACATTAAATGTGAATCAGAGATACTAGAGCTGAAGGTCAAGGGTCTGTGTGTGTGTGCGTGCGTGCGTGCGTGCGTGCGTGCGTGCGTGCGTGCGTGCGTGCGTGCGTGCGTGCGTGCGTAGCTCTCCTAGAGGGATCTTTGTTGATGCTATGATTTACTATAAATTGTTAATTTGTGGACACAAGTACATCTGACAGTAAATGTCAGTAAATTAACAAAAACCCAAATCATGGGAAAACTCAAACACTAGCCAAAACGTTCTTTCTCCTTTAACTTAGTGTGTGAGTCATTGCACAATTTCCGTACTTTCAATCTCCCCTGGGGGGCTCTTTCATTTCTACTGTGTGTTGCATTGTGGGAAAAAGGATTTAGGACACAGGTGTTCTCAAAGAAGCAATCTATCAATCAAATTGATCTGTTCACACTAATCAATAAGCCGTTCATCCTCTTTGTCCACTGCAAGGTCACCTCCTTGGATTAACCGTGATGAATGGATGTCAATTGACAAAGCACTACAAATTGGAATATGTGGGTGGTTCATGGTACTTAGCTTAAATCTGTGATTCTAGGCTTCATGAATAAAGTAAACATACAATCGACAAGACAAAATAGGGACCTTATGTCCTAGAATAATTTAGCCTTTGAACGATAATCACCACATTTAAATGGGAGGGTATTAAAAAGACCATTATGAGACGAAACGAGAGAAAGATAAAGGGCAGAAACATAAAACAGTGTGAATGTCAGGAAGAATTTTATTTTCTCCCGACCAATAGTTTATGAGAGTTATTGGGATGGTGATCAAAACACCCTGGGTGAGTAAGCCTAGGGAAAAATAAGTTCCGGAGTCACTGAGACAGAAATGATGAGCAACAAAGGATAGATAGGACACAGAAACGTATTCAAAGCACTAGAGAATCGGAGTGAAATATCTCCAGGGAGTACCCTCGCTCAGTCATTTCCATTTCTAAAGAAGGACAGCGGGCAGAGAGCTCCCTTATCCAAGCTGACAGAAGTTGTTATGCTTAGATTCTTGGTTGAGTTCAAATTTGCTGTGGGCTCTGCAGATAGAAGCAAGGGGCTTTGACTCTAAAGCACTCTCCACACATGCACTGTAACCCTTACTGTATACATTTTATACATCACCCGGAGGATCTGCATGTTAGAACTTAAAATATCCAAATCATTCAACATGAAATCAAACAGAATTTACCCCGGTACTAAATCCGTGAAAATATCCGAATGAGCCCATGTGTAAATAAACCTCATTCTCCAAGAGAAATCATAGCAACAAGGGGGCGTGTTGATAACGCTTGTACTGTGTCTAAAGAAAAACCAAAAGAAAACAAACATCACATGGTAATGAAGAAGGGTATTTTCCATGATGAATCCAATAAAGTTGTAAACATTTCTGTCTGGACTCTCCTCGCCGACAAGTACCCAGGTTTGACTTCAGCTTGAGTCTGTCTCCCTTTCCAATGCTTTATCTATATAATAAAAGACACTCTGGCCAAACAATAATTCAGTCAGTAAGGTAAAATGCTTAAATCCTCAGACAAATACAACTAACGTCAAGAGACTTGGAGTTTTTTTTACCAAATCACAAAGAGACTTCGTGACCACAGTTTAGCCAGCGTCATGTCGTGCATCCTACACTGACACTGTTGACCACAACATATTACTCGACCGACTAGAAAACTGGGTGGGACTTTCGGAAACAGTTCCAAATTGGTTTGAATCCTACTTAAAGGACAGAAAAAACGTTGTTTCTATAGGTAAATACACATCTGAGTTGACAAATATGACATGTGGGTTACCTCAAGGCTCCATCTTGGGGCCTCTTCTCTTTAACATCTACATGCTACCACTGGCTCGGATAATGAAAAACAACAAAATAAGTTACAATAGCTATGCGGATGACACACACATTTACGTAACAATTTCACCAGGAGACTATGCTCCAATTCAAACACTGAGTAAGTGCATTGAACAAATCAATGACTGGATGTGTCAGAACTTTCTCCAATTAAACAAAGATAAAACTGAGGTAATGGTTTTTGGAGCCAAGGCAGAACGTATAAAAGTTAGCGCTGAGCTTCAGTCTGCAATGTTCAAAACAACAGATAAAGCCAGAAATCTAGGTGTAGGTGTACAAACACGGCCGAGTTCAAGTTATGTTTCCTAGATGAGCTGAGCAGGTTGAGCCCCTGTAGCTTCACGGAGCTGTTAGCAGAGAGACAGGAAGCAACAGNTCAAACGGGATCGAAAGATAATCTTTCTCTCTCCATTGACTTCAATACATAATTTTTTCCGAAATAAGGTCCCATTGAGGTCCCCCGGTAGGGGAGGGACTTCACCACTCTATTGGCTTCAGATTGATGTTACTGTATGGATCCTTCTTTTAACATCTTACTTTGTCTGTGATAATGTTGCATCAGAGAAACAGACTCACATTGTTAAATTCAAGTCGAGGCACTGAAGCGTTATGAAAAGAGATGCATTATAAGCCCTTGGACATCTGTACAGTCTTATAATTAAATGAAGAATAATTGCTCTTTCAGACAGGAATGAGGGATGAAATGCATAGAGACCTTTGTGCGCCTCCACTGTAATCACTGTAATCACCACAATCATTTGCTTTTTATAATCGAGGCAAATATATCCGCTTTTTCTGGCAGTGCAAGAAGTCTATAAGCCCTTCGGTGTGAAGTGGTTGTCTAAGTGTTAATCACACAGGGGGTCCAATTTTTCACTGAGGCAGTTTGAACCACATTTAATGTTCCTATCATAAAACACCTTGCTAGAATCTCATCTGGGATTCGAGCCAAAATGAAGGATATGTTTGGGCCCAGTAATGCTGCAATAACACATCAACAACTGCAAAGTGCAAGCAAACAGAAGAGGCTTATCCTCTGCGTTAGCAAACATTGGCGTCAAGTTTGAGCACGGCTCTACATTCTCTAAGAAGGTAGGCCAGCTACCCTGTATGCTCTGAGCCAGATTAGGTTCTGATTCTGCAAAAACATGCCTCTGATCTCCTCGGAGCTGGTTCCTCAGTGATAAACTCTCTTAAACATAAATGTGTCCTGCATCAAAGCTGCTGACAACACCACCGGGCTTACAGGAAGCATGGGATGTGTGTGGTGTCCAAACATTGTATTTCACCCATTTGAAGTCCAAACAAAAGATAACAAGGATCCCTGAGATGTTCATTTCTGTAGAGATTAGAGAGAATTATGACTTGGATAAATATGATTATGCAGGACAAAATAATGTTGAGCTGGTCAAGAGCAACAGCCTGAATTTGCTGAATCCATGAATCACATGCAGGGATAGTGACGTTCCGGGCAGGGTTAATAACCACACTGTGGTACCTTTCAAAGGCTTATGATATCAAATGTGTCAAAACAACATTATGTCAACACATATGTGGTGAAGGAGGAGGTCATACATCCTGTCATGTTATGATTTTTCGAGGGTGGAACTAACTAATTGCCAATGCAGCCTCTTGTTAACCTGATGGATTACATTTCATATTTGAGCTTAGTTATTTCCGGGGATAGATATTATTTAACATCTGATATTAATAGTCATTTTGATGGAGGGGTTTTAGCTTAGTGTCCCATATTTTACGTTTTAAATGGGATGGGTTGCATATTTCTGCCAGTTCAAAGCAAGCAGTGATGCTAATGCAGTAATATTATTTTAATGGTAAATATTAGAACATAATACAACAGTGTGATGTGTTTTGGTCTAACTATGTTCACTTTACACAATTTGAAGACCCTGTCCTGTTACAGACAATTATGTGAAGTCTTTCTGTTGAAAGTGGTTCTCCAATTTAGTATCGACAGGAGTTATGTTCATGTTGGTTGTGTCCTTGATGCAAGGAGGGCAGAAAGTAAGGATGCAGAAGGTGTGTTGATGGATGTGCATGTAAGGTCTTTCCCAAACCTAAATCATATATTTTATTTGTTTTACATTAAGAATAGTGTTATTGCTTTCCAAAATGGCAATATTTCTATAAACATAAATAAATACTTAGCTTAGTTATATGAGTATAATGCTAAATTGGTTATCAGCTATGTTGATATGGCAATAAAGTATTGAATCTAACTTGACTCAAAACTGTCAAAAACCAGAAACAGTTTAGTTTCTTCCTTTTCAAAATATGGCACCCACATTACCCACAATTCAACTCAATAGCCTTTGGATTAGTCAGAGATTATTAATGTAGCCCTAAACCCACAAGCAGGTACACACACCTACCTCTTAATAATTTCACACCCCAGATTATTTAATTTAAAAATAGTTCTTAAAGATGTTGTCCTTAACTTAGATCAACCCCCTCTGCAGCCCAAAAAGCCTTTAGGAAACTTTTCACAAACAGCTTTGTTGTGTAAAATTGTCAGTGTCATAATGATGGTTTTCTCTCCAGTCTTAACTCCCTCAACGTCCTCTTCCTGCCAGCTGCAGCAGGCAGCTGCTCTACAATCAAGATGATTCAATTGGATTTTTTAGAGCCTCTAAAAGGCTGTAGATCACTGTGAGATTGATGTATCATAGGGCCACAGATGGCAAAGCACAATTCTCCTTAATGTCTCAATGTTCACATGTAGCTGCAGCTTTCACTAACCACATAAGGGTAATTCTAGTTCAGTGCAGTGCAGCTTTATGTAAATCAATATAATGACTGGCCATTTCCAGCAGTGTAATTGAAGCCTTTCAGACATGTTAAAAGGACTGACCTTTAAAATCATCGGATCCTAAATAGTGAACCAATTATCTGCATTCATGGTTTAAAAATGCCAAGAAATGTTTCATTGATCTGATGGGCTTTGTGGATTTTCCCGCTGATACGTGTTATAATGTTGATGAATTGCTCGTTAAAGTGGAGTGTCAAAAGCAGAGAACTATAGAGCTGACCAACAATCACCAATTAACCTTTTCTGCCTACTCTACATTTCTTTTTGGTCCGTCAGTTGCCAGCACTAGCTGTTTTTTTCATTGAAAGGTCATTTGTGAGAGCATAATGAATCATTCATGATATGAGCTCGTCTTTTTTTCCATTTGGAAGGAAATTAAATAATATTATATCAAAATAAATAGCCTCTCCTCAGTTATACAATTTGATCACCATTTTATTATTCATACCTTATGTGCAAGACTCAAACAAACGTCAGCTGATGACATTAGCCTGGACCAGAATCTATCCATTCTATTATATTTACATCATATATTTTGTTTGAAATTCTCTTTCTGTTTAATAAATTCTTCTAATTTAATACAAGGATTGTCCTCTATTAAAGACATTGCTCCTAACACTAGGATGGGTCAAATGCAGAGAAAACCATTTTGTTACATAGTAAGTAGGCCTACTGTGTAATGACATTAACAGTAAAAAAATATATTCTTAATAACACTGAAACGGTTAGTTAATACAATCGACATTGCTGTAAAACATTGTTGCTAGACAAAGATTTTCACAAACATTTTTTGTTAGAGGTTCCATGAAGTGAGTCATCAATTATAAAAAAAAGAAAGCATAACAACATAAATCACTACCTCATACCCTTTTGATTTTAAACTAGCGTTTGGGATGAAAGACAGCAAAGATGCCAGGGTTTGTGCCAGATAAAACGCTGATGGACACCAAACATCTTTCTTACTCTTCCTAATAAATTATTAGAGCTGTTTGATTATACAACAATGCATCCTCTGTATCAGACTTCTTATCTTCACAGGATCCTAAAATCGTGTACAATACTTGTACTCTTTGTTAAAATACTTCCCTCAAACCCAGCTCATCCTGTTTCTGTGTACTCTCATGTTGTATCCTGCAACAATCCTCCCAGTGGACCTCAACTCAATGATTGCAGACTTTATTGGTGGACATTTGGTCGGGTGGTGTGGTTATGAGCACAGCAAAGCTTCCAGATCAGCTCATAAATGTGATGAATGATTGTGTGTGTGAGGAACATGTCCTTCAAGTTTTAGGGCTCCAACAGAGGGCACAGGCAGAGAGGGAGTTATATCATGGTGTGCAAGCTTATTAGTGTAAAGCAGTCTGGAGTTAAGTCTCCTAGGTAAACTAGAATTACAGACATCTCAATCCATCTGTGAGTTATCATAAAGTTAGGGGATAATATTCTCTACTTTGAGAAGCTGATCTTAGGTTTAAGTGTTAGTTTTAAATGATTGTTAGCATATGTGTGTCTGCGTATGTCGGTGTAAGGATGTGTCTGTCACCGTGACAGTCCCAGGTGTTTTTCCTCCTGCAGCTTAAAAGTTTTCAGAATGCAGCATCTTCAAATGTTTGCTAATGATCTCACATATGTTGGTTGAAATGAATATGTACATGAGAATGTACACAGATTGTGCTGGATTGTCAAGTAAAGAACTAAAATGGCTTTTCTTCATTGCTGTGGGAAGTGCAAGATAGGCAAAGTTTGTACTATAGTGGGACAATTATTGAACCAAGGTAATGCTTTGCCAAAGCATTACCTTGGTTCAATAATTGACTGGAAACAAGTTCAAACTGTTACTAAAGCTGCTTTGGTAAAAGTTTGAACTTGTTTCCAGTCAATTATTGAACCAAGGTAATGCTTTGGTAAAAGTTTGAACTTGTTTCCAGTCAATTGATATTCTTCTTTAACATTTTGCGTATATTATGGAACTGTGTGTTAGTGTCATTACAAATCAGGTAGCTTGACAAACTATCTATGGAACTACATATAACTTTTTGAAAAAAACCTAAATCGTTGTAAATTGTTTAAGGCAGATAAACAAATCTTTGAAGACTGTCACAAACGAGCTGAGGACCAAAATGCAACACACGGGAAACCAGGGATAGTCAGTAACCAGCTTTATTAAAGGCAATAGGCTGGTAGGAGACAAAACCGCAGATAGTAGGCAAAGGGCTGGTCGGGGACAAGCAAAGGTTCCAGGAGAAAGCAAGACGGGAGTCGTAGGTACAGACCGGGTCAGGGAGCAGGCGAGGCAGGCAGGTCAGGGACAGGCAGGGTCGAAACCGGGAGAGCAATCTGGAGGGTAATGCAGGAAAGACTGGCATGCTGCAAAGTACGATCTGGAACTGAGGTGAAAGTGAAGTGGGCCTAAATACTAATGGAGCTGATGGGTGTAACAGAGTGAGAGAGAGAGACAGTGTGTGACTACCAGGTGACTAAGGAAGGTTAATGCAGAAAATAGGTGAGTGAGAAAGCAGAATGTGACAAAGACAGATGAAATGTGGATGACTTTGCTTTATAAAGACTCTAGCCGAACAAAATGACTTGCTTTGGGGCATGTTAAATTCATTATCCTTGCCTTTGATAATAAGTCAGATGCACTTTGTTTCTCCGCACATTTTCCTTAATGTGATGTCTCTTTTGCTATCAAATCAATAACATACATACGTAGACTATATAAATGATAAATGAATTGCATTTATATAGCTCTTTTTTGCTCTACTTGACCACTCAAAATGATATCTGAAAACAAGCCAGCCTTCACCCATTCACACACATACAGATCTCATACAATGGTGGCAGAGCTTGCAATATAAGGTGCTTTAAACATTCACAAGCACACTTCAACCTGAAGATGGTGGCTACTAAGGCTGAGTTAGTGTTTAGTGTGGATAGAATGCTTTTTCCTTGCTCCTACTTAAAATATGCATCATTTTAGCTTTCAGTATTCTACATTTTCATCTTGCTTCAATGTTTACCATATATTGTTACCTTAAAAAGGATGGGAAACACGAAACCAGATGAAGCTCTCTTTTCTTCAGAGACACATTACGAATAAAATAAATTAAAATAGATCTATGACTTGAGGAGCATACAGAATATCTCACTCTGATAGGCATGTCCCTAGTGCGGGTAAACATAGTAAAAACAACCTCTGAGTATTTGATCCCACCCTAAATCTAGAAAATTATTAACTTTTTCACAAAGCGAAACTCATCTTAAAGGAAAGTCCCAAATGCCACACCTTCTGTTATAACGCTAACGTTGGTTTGCTATTGTTCAAAGCAGACAAATCATGTTTTCACGACATGTATGAACTCAGTGAGACGGAAATGAGAGAGGAATGAGAGGGCTGCGTGTTTCCACTCCCTTCTAACTTTTGTTCCTCAAAAATACACTACAGCTAAAACTTATTACTGTCCGCCGGCAGAGATCCACTGTGACTATTTTGTAAAATTGGCTCAATTTTATTTGAGTGGCTGCAATTCACTTGCTACCTTGCGGCCACTCCAACAAAGAAACTCCATTGAACTGCTTTTCTTCTTCAAGTTTAAACAAATTATTTACAAATGATTTCTTCTTGCCTTTTGTCCACTTTGTGCCTTACGTCTCATAAAAGAGGACAGGGGGGCATTAATTGCATCCTGCCATGGCATGTTCTGGATGTCACCAGTCACCACTAATGGCTGTAATAAGTACTCTAACCATGCCGCTGATGGCTGCAATCAGCATTCAAAAGATGCTGAAAAGAGAGAGCACGTAGAGAGCCTGAAAGGGTAAGAGTATAATCTGGATTAATGCTTATTGAGGATGTGTTTAATTAACCTGCATTAACAAGATTTACTCTATCTACAACCATTAGAACTGTTCTCCGAGGTGTGAGTGGAAGACAAATGAACACACTGAAATTGGTGAACGAAGAGAACAGTTCAAGTCAGTTAAAGATGTGGTAGAAAATTGGAGAAAACAAAAGGCTAATAACCTGAGCCAGAAAATACTGTGTTGAACTGAGAACAAAGATGGTTTTCAAAGTGCTATCACTTATGTGCTTATGATTCATAGTCCTGTCTTCTGGTCCAGATTCCCCGTGAACACTGCACTATATATACACTACACCAATTATGCGAGACGTTATTGCTTAATAAAGTTCTCATAAATCATAGTTTGAGGTATAAGCAAACAACGTAGTTTTAGATTTGCTAGTTTTTGGCAAAATGACAAAAAGCTACATTTGGTGAAATACTAAAAAGGTAAAATAAGTTAACTATATCAGGAGTAGTAACTTAAAAAATGTTAGTGTCTTGTCAAAATGTCAGGTCAAGTTGGGTTTTATATCCAGTATCATAGTTATACAATAGTAAAGGTTCCCAACCCAGCTCAAACAACCAAATCCCTGTTCAAACATATGACATTAAGAAACAGTTTGCAAATCCTTTTGTTTTTCTCAGGACATGGCTTATAATTGTAACTGCTTATTACTTTTTCTGTTGTCTGTGATTAAACAGCGAAAACAGAAAACAACTAAACGTGCATACTGTTTGAAGGAGTTCCGATTAGCAAGTTAGTATTGTGCCAGTATTTTACCTTTATGATGGTAGTGGCAATGATTAACCCAAAGCCAATATAGACTTTGATACGGGTACAACAATACAAATGATGTTCCTTGTTTCTATCAGTTGACCAAATCTAGTTACCTCACAAGGTAATTAATAATTATATTTCAGCTACAGCTGATATACTACCTGCATTCCCAGTTATGTTTTGAGGGAAACGTATTTTCACTTGTAAACACACGGTTAAGAACCTAAAAGGAAACAAAGCAAAATAAAAACCCCGCAAAACAAAAACCACACAAAAATAGTTAGGGTTAGGATAAATGTAATGGTTCAGCTTGAATAAATAACATTTGTACAGTTATTTTAGGTACAGACATACATTTTTCAAGTCAACATTGGCTCTAGGTCTGACCCGAGACAGGAACAGCAGCTTCCTTTTGGAAGATCCTGTGTTAGATTTCCCCCCTGACCCATTTGACATTCATACTTCGAGTTCCCACATGAGCAGACTGCGACAGACTTTGATTATAAAGGTGTTTGTTATACGCCAAAAACAAACGTTATCTTGGAGAAGATATGTTTCCATCTGAACATAATTAACAAACAAATGTAGTTTCATTATACAGGAATTTATGTATAGCCTTTTTTTAATGTCCATAACTTCTTTGTACTGACTTTAAACAACATTTATTTTTGTTTCAACAAAATGAAGCATTGAGACTCCAGTTCAGTTACCACTAGTGTTGCAGGTTGCTTTTCGAATGGAAACTTTTAGAGTTAAGTGTCAGCACAGTTTAGATTCATTACATCTCGGTGAGGCTGAGAGTTAGAGTGGATTTGGATGAGGGTTTACCAGCAAGTCCTAAAAAAAGAATTATATCCACTGGAATTATGAGTGCTACTTAGTAGCATGTTGAAGACTCTGATGCAATGGAGGATCACCAGCTTATGAAGTGCACAAGTTTACATTTATGTAGTTTAAAGACTTCACAACTTTGGTGCTTTTTAATTTATGTTATTTTATATTGATGGTTATAAGAATATTGACCAGTGTTTACAATCACTGAAACACCCTCTTCTTAAGTCACAAGTGATTCATCTATCAGAAGTGAAATCCAGGAAAGGTCACATAAATCCTCTTTAGCTTTGCGGGACAATCTTTCAGTCCATAACATTTTTTTTTTTTGTAATCCTTTAACTTCACGAATCACCAGACTCGAACATGTGAAGTTTTCCACTTCTAGCCACGTTAAAATTACCAGATAAATCACCATAGCAACAGGTCCAAAGTATGATTGAAACACAACTGGCCAATCTTGAGCTTGCAATTACCATCAAACTTTATTTACCAATTACCGGACATCTTCAGCAGTTTAGACCTACTGCTAATCATGTTAAAGCACCAGATAGAACTCAGCGTTATGGATAATCGGGTCCCTACAGCAATTAAGTACAGGATAAAACTTGACATCCCGTGTTACTAAGCCGCAATGCAGCCATCAGGGAAGTCCTGATACTTTAGCACCATGGGTTTCTCTCTAATGTGCATCACTGAATTGAAGTATGACATGTATATCAACCAGTGTGCACACATAGCAAAAGACAGATTGCAGACAGGTCAGTGATGGAATCAAAGCTAATAATAATATCCTGGTGATGACAATTCAGATACGACCTACAGTAAGACAACCCAGTAACTATATGCAAACCAATTACCTCACCTGTTTGGAATAGGCGCAGGGTTTGCAGAATGACAAATGTTATTAGGATGATATTGTGTACATGTAGAACATACAGGCGTGAAAGCGTTGACACTATCCTGAATCAATGCTGAGTGGCTGATGATGGCTGTTAATACAATAGACCTGATCAAACTACAAGGGCAGGATCAACAGCTCCAGGAAATGTAATGGGGAAGTTGTGTTGTATTAAGAAAATAATTGAATGATTGCATAATACATGAAGGCTGTTCAGAGGATGATGAATACACAGGGTCAGCTGATGTTTTGAAGAAGAAGAAGAAAAAACACCACAATGGTGTCAAGTGTTACAAGGGCTAGATTGTTGATTCATGATTAACTTTATGACAAAATCAGCATTGACAATTGTTGGTTGTAATGATCTCATAAAAACACACAGACCTGCAGCAAGGGTAAAGGTCAATACCGATGCTCTTATTGTTGCTGTGAAAATAATGACTGCAGTCTTGAAGAGTTAAGCAGTGCAACATTATTTTAGTGCTGAAAGATTGGGAAACATATCTGACTGTCTCCTTTTATGTATAAAGTATATTGTATGTTGCACTTTTGCCGGGCATGGGACTTCAGATAATAACTGCCAATAACTACGCTGTATCTATTGTGAATCTTGTAGAGCAGTCCAACTCCCAATGGATAGTTGTTGAAGTTCTGAAATCCATAAAGCAACCAGATATATTGTACATTTTATTCCAAATCTTCTTCTTCTATTTCAAAACCCTGCCGCCTTTATTTCTCTCAGTGCAAGACTGTCGCCAGTAACGGTCAGAGATTTCGTTTTTTTTGCAGGGGTCATCTGTATAGTGTCCTCATTGAATCAGAAGGTAATGCTCCATTAATGCATGCAGTGCTGATGTTTAACACCGATGCCAAGATGCTGCTCCCATATGGAGAGAGAAATAAGAGAATTGAACATGGTAACTTCAGCTGATTAATCACATCCAGTGCCTTCTAATTGGGATGTAAGCTATGCACATAATTTAACCTGACAAAATGTAAATGAGTCTGGAACATCTCTGATTATTGATTGCCAGGGGACGTTATGAACGGTCCCAAGACCCCATTGGATAGACCTACAGCCAATTACAACATGAGCTGAGTGAGCAGTTCTACAGGTTGCACAAATGTGCTGTAATGGTTTATGATATGTTCGTGAACGAGATAGAAGTTTAATCATTTACCATCCGGTTCTTTCAATACTGATGTAAAAGGTCTTTAACAATAGGTTCCACATCAGCTGCAGCCATCTTGTTTGTTTCAAAAATAGCTCAACAATGCTTCTGTTTACAGTCATAGTCTCAGACTTTTTTATAATAAATAAACTATTTTGATTGGCCTGCCAGATTTCAAGTTGCTGAAAATGTGTTTCAGGCAGACAGGGAACAGACGCATCTGCCAGGCCAAATAAAACATGAGCTCACAGATGAGTCTGGTTCCCAGGCAAGATGTCTGCATCTCGGTGCATTCAAATTTGCATGTGTTGTATACTCAGCAGTTTTGTTTTCCATAACCCTCACTAGGGTCTCTACAACCAGCAGTATCTTCCTTCACATCCAATTATTGCTACTGTTGTGCCTAAAAATAACCACAGTGGAAAGTAGATGGGACAAATTTATCCCTCATAGTTTTGATTGGATCAAAATGTTATATACCAAAAAAAAATGTTTCCAAAACATTTATTTCTCTTTTTAGCTGTTAAACACTTCTGCAATCCCGCCTGTTGTAAGTCTCTAAGATCTCTTTGTCAGGCTCTGCTCTGCTTCCCGTCTCCCAGTAATCAATTAGTTAAATTACTAGCAGTTACTTAATATCTGTCACACACTGGACCCCGCTGTCTAATTAGCACTTTTACTGTAGTTGTCCGAAAAGGGCTAGGGAAAATCAACGCTTATTATGACTAGAGCATTTGTTGTAAATACATTTGAGACGGTTGCAAAGGATTTTTTATTTCGTTTCCAAAGTTGTGACTCAATATTCTTTTCCAAAAAAAAACTTGTATCTTGTATTCCTCTCAGTTTCCCCACTGGTAAAGCAGTGTAAAAACAGAAACTCTAGCATCCTTTGTGAAGTCTAGCTGAAATACAGATACTCTAAAGATGGAAAGTATAGCAGAGGACATTGTCAAAGTTGATTGTGTGCCTTGCAATGAAGGAATATGTCAATCAACAGTAAATTGTTCCCCTGAACTTCCCCACTCTATCTATCAAGACCTGTGCAGTTGTGTAGAAGTCCAAGGCTTAAGGCAAGGGCCGGCGCATATCGCTCAAAGGAACCCCTGGCCATATGAATCTTTGACCCTCGGAGATCGAGAGGCAGAACGTGTCTGCTCCCTTAGGATGGGTCTGAGAGATAGGGGTAGGAAGAGAGAAGTAAGAAACAGAGGAAGAGAGGCACAACGTGTCTACGTAAATGCACTCTCCTAAAATAGTTTGAGGGAAAGGGGTGAAGAAATACAAAGTGAGAACCTGAAAGGAAAAGGCACCACATTGCGTAAATGCTTCCCCTTAGAATAGGGTGGAAATTATGAGAAGGGGACAGGGGCACAAGTGAAGAGGGACAAAAGTCAAGAGGCACAACGTGTCTACGTCAATGCACTCCCCAAAGAGATAGAAAGTAAGTAGAGAGGCACAACAGTCTAGATTAACATGGACCCTATTTTCACATGTTGTGTCTCTAAGTAACTAATGGTAACCTCATATTTTTCTAAATCGGTCCAGTATTGGGCAAGAAAGCAGATGGCAGCTGCAATATGGGTGACAACATTATAAAAAGTACCCTACAGAGAAGTGTGTCTTGTTCGGAAACCCTGCTTCGCATCCACGTGATCTTTTCCTTGAATTTGCAAGTGATAATAATTTAAGAAATGGGGTTGCATAATCCTTTGATGAACACATATAAGTAGTGATATGTTATAGATGTCAAAGTTGAATTAATCAAGACCTTTCTCCAAAATACAGCCTTGTAGCTTGGTAATATCCTCTGAATTTTCCAAAACTAAACTCTGGTGTGGTTCACCAACAGAAACTGATTCCTATAATTGTGGCCCAACAGCGAAACGTTGTCTATAGAGTCAATTAAGAGGAAACATAAACAGTAAAACAAATTAGGGCAAATAACTAAATACAAGCTACACTGCTTGATTTTTGATGTGTTTATAATAAGCTTAGGTTTACAGAAGAGTGTGTTACTGACATTTATCTCACGCTTCCATGCTTACATGACGACTTCCGATAAAATGACTAATGCATTTACAAAAGGACACAACATGGTCCTTATATGAGTGAGGGGGATTATTTGGAACTTAAGTCAGGGCCTTTTGCCCTTGGCTATTTGCAAGGGGACTTGTCAGTATCAAAGAGTCATGGTGACATCATGGGAACATCTTCATGAGAGTTGAATTCAGTTAAATGAGTTGCTGCAAAACATCAAAGAGGATCTTACAAGTCTCTGCTTGTTGCAGCTTTATTTGATTTATGAATAGGCCTTCACTCTGTGTTTCTTTCACTTTCTCTGACACACACACTCTCCAGCACACTCCCTCCGAAGAGATAACCCTTCCTGGTCGTTTCTCTTTATAATACTGTAATCATTAACATTCTGCACTTAGGAACAAGTCTCAAGGACGATACTCATGCTACTAAGGAATCACAGACTAGTTGGGAAAAGCTGAGGAGAAGCACAAATCATCCTGAGGTCAGTTCTAGACTTTCATATGTTTTCAAAATACCAGTCTACTAAGATGAAGTTTCAACTTGCCTGCAGAAAAACGTGCAGTGTGTAAACTTTTTTGTATGTGATTGCTCTCTTTGTTACAGTAGAATGCAAAGGAGACAATGGAGTACACCGCATTGCTTAAACTTCTCTGGCTTTTAAATGCATTTACTCTTACAACACAAGGTATGTAAAGTTATTTTTTAAGTTTAAAGTCATTTGTTCAGAACCAATACTCATCGTAGGTCAAAAATTATTATGGTTATACAGAAGGAAAACTATCTCTGGCTCTTCTCTCTAAAAGTTTAGATAACAAGCAGAGTTTATAGTTCCCAAAAGTAGCTGGAATTGTGCTGATGACAATGCTGAACAAACATGAAGCTTTTGTTCTTCTGTATTTCCGTATAATATTTGTATCTTTGTCTCCAGAGTTGGTGAAACTTAATGTGAGTCCAAAGATTACTGCGAAGTGCGGCAAACAGGTTACTCTAAACTGCGACGTGTCCTCATCTCTAAATGGACTATCAATCAAACACATGGCGTGGATCCAAAACCAAACTTCTCTCTGTTCAGTGGACGAGGAAGGAAAAATCAAACCCCACAGCCGAAGTGACTTCCGTTGTGACTACAAACATGGACAACTGTCCCTCATCTTTAAAAGAGTGCTGCCACTGGAGAGCGGAAACTCAAAGCCTTACATCTGCAAACTACAATCCAACCGTGGAGCTTCCAATGCAAAATTAATCGTGGAGGTACAAGGTCAGTGTCCACAGTGTGTTTACATTCAGTGTGACTCACCCAGTTGGGTTGTGTGTATCCTTGTGGACTAACACACGTGTTAAATGCATGTCCTGCTTCTTTATAAAAACATTTTTAAAAGCGTATTTGTTATATATTTAAAATTCTGTATTGTTAACATTCGTTTTACTAAATAATAGTCTTCTTCCTAACAGCCTCTGTTGGCTTATTGTTGCTTGCTTTGGAAAGGGGAGACCTGCTCATAAATAACAGCTCAATAGAGATAACAGTTATAGTAATAGTATACATTTGAGTTATTTGAGTATATATTTTTTCTGCAATCTTTTCTTCTACTCTCCAATACATTTATTTGAAAGCTTCAGTAACTAATATCATGTGTTAGTCTAGATAAAATGTATTTTCTAGCAAGGTGACTTGATAAATAAATATATGCAGAGGAGAATATAGTTTTAGCATATACAGTATATACATTTTTAAATGTAGCATGTGGCTGGCAGTCTGGTTGCAAATGGGACAAATCAAAGTAAGCAAGATTAGAAAAAAAATACATTTCAATGTACAAGACAATGATGTTTAAGAAGGATTACATATTAGGATGAAGTTAAATGTTATCTTTGAATATCGTTTATGTTTGGATTTTGACATTTATGGTGGTTTGCTTTTGAGGACTGTGGAGCAGGGTAGCCAATTGCCCTTTATGGATTAGCTGCTTAATTACTGGACTGTAGGGCTAATTTTACTCATTGAATTTACTCACATTTTGAGTAAATTCAATTTCCAACACTGCTCCCTTGTGATTGGTCTAGATTTGATTGTAGAAATCGTTGAGTACTTTATGGTATGTCTTGAAGTGCATTTTTAAAGTTAATTTAGATGCTCTTCTTATGGTCTTCCCCTCAGAGTGTTGTTGGTCCGTTGAGGGTGTTTGGAATGAGGGCCATCCCACCTGCACCTTCAGACATGTCTACCCGGACGGAGATGTGCACTGGTTTCACGGCTCCCACAATCTCTCAGATGGCTCTGTGAAGCAACACACTACGAAACAGGTGGACAACGGTTGGCTGACTATCCATAGTTACCTGGAGCACAGTCTTTCAGGTGTTCCCTACAACTGTTCCTTGAAGAGCACAGCATCTGGTAGATACATTGCTAGTTCTTTGGTTGAGAATCCTGACCTGCATGCGAAGAGAGTCAGAGCACAGGTTCATACAACTCGAGCCAGGAATGGAGTTGGATCACAGCGACCTATGTGGACATTTTTCTTTGTTTCAATTGCACTTGCTCTCACACTGAATTAATGGATTTGCCAAAGTAAATCCACATAATGGAGTTGGGTAAGATATCAGGGGTAAAGTGATTAACATTGATTAGTAACAAAGAGGTACTAAAATGTGTGCATTTCTAAAAATCCAGGATATAAGCGTTCTAAGATGGTCCAAAGATATATGGTTCTACTTTTCAGCTCTTCAAAAAATACCTTTGTTGTTTTGTTTTGAGTCACGCATGAGTGAGCAGCAGATACTGGTTTCATCACACACACTCACACATAACTTCAGATGTTTAAAAAGTCCTTCTGGCAACTACTTAAATTCAGCCAGAAGATATACACCCTATGGCCACGGATTAGAATGTATTTATTTCTGAGAGAGTGAGATGAAAATGTCAGTTGAAATCTCGGCTGCCCACCATGTCTCAACGGGATGATTGTCCATCTACGGCTGCTGTGGGAATGCAAACTTTCTGCAAGAGAAAAAAAAGTATCTGTCAATCGCGAATAAAATGCAGACCTCAAAAGATTAGCTGTGCTGTGAATTCCCCCTCAGACACACAGAAGCATTTGTGTGTGAAATATCAAAAAGCCAGACACAGGAAATCTCCCTCATGCAATGTCTGACTCTGTTGTGTGGGTGGATACTGCCCTCTGGTGAACAATGATGAGTGCAAGATATGGCAAATAACTGTTTCAGGTTTATTGGGAGACTACTGAATTACTCATGTATTGGGAGACTACTGAATTACTCATGTATTGGGAGACTACTGAATCTTCTGAGCCCCACTCCTGACATTCAATGCTCTTCAGTTTTATTGGACCGGTTGCAGAACATTAAGAGATTAATATCGGACACCTGGGCAATCAGAATCAAATCTGTGTAGCTAAAAATCACTGAGTGATGAAATGCATTTTTGCAATTTGGGTGAACCAAATCTTTAAGATGGATTTTTTAAAAAGGGATTGCTTTACAGTGTTTAAGTATATGTGAACATGCAGTGACAGATAGAGCCTAGGTTGTCAGGGTTGCATTTGGGTTTTAAATCTGATCAGCATCGAGTATCCTGAGTGCAGCTGACGAGTAAGATAATGGATACCAATCTTTTCTCCTGGTCTCCATCTCCACTCAGCCCTGTGTCTTTGCAGGCATAGGTTAAAGCTGGAGGACCCATCCAGCTCTGAGGCTAAAACCCTGCATTGTTAACACCTCAATGCCCCACTTCAGAGAAGGCATGTGAGAGGCTTTTAAAGCCAGAATGACTCTCTGCGAATGGTGACACAGGGGCACGTTGAATCTTTAGTAAGACGCTGCTCAGCTGAGAGCAAACTGGGTGATTGACAACGAGGTTACCCTGACAATTCAATTGCACATGGATAGACACACATGAACACACACACTCACATTAATAGTTTTGACTAAGACTGCCTCTGACAATCTTATTTTTATAAAAATATTATCTTTGACTAATTAAGTATACTGTTACCTGCACCTTATTCAAAATGGTAATATTTGTAACATAACTAATTGAAAAATAAATTCAAACTTGAAACAATCACAGTGATAAGCTTTAAATGGATCTGTTTGAATATGACATTATGACACTCATGAATCTTTTTTACTTGTTTTTAACATATTATGACTTTATATACAAATCAGCTGACATTAACCATTATAAAAAAAATGTAAGCTTTGAGGAGGGATTCTTTGAAGAGAAAAATGTTTTTTTCCTGTATAGATAAAAGGGAAGATTGGATGTATATTTTCGATTCACAACATTATGTATGTATTCTTGATTTACTGTGGCTTGGATTGTACCTCATTTCTATGGGGGCTCACGCAACCCCCAACCTTCCTTATATTACATGTAAATGAGTGCATCTTAATTTAGGCAGAACGCCACAACATCAGTCTTTAGAAAGATTTAGAAATAAAATCATGATAATTAAGCTATAACAATAACAATAAAACCTTTGAATCTATACATGTGTTCTTTCTCGTATTTCTTTAATGTCTCAAAATACATTTACAGCAATAACATTCATAAAACCAATGCATCTCAAAAGAAAAGCATGCAAACAATTCTTGTGATATGAAAATGCGATGCTAGATTCAAAATGTAGGGTTCTATTTTGTATCTTATTCAAAGACGACAAGAGGTCCATTAAGTGCTCAGAAAGCACAGAGGATGAAGAGAATCATGAGATGTAATGGTTGTGTGTTGTGGCAGTAAAATTATATTTCCTCTCCACATCAGAGCATCTTGATTATGAAGTCTCTGTATTTGTAGCATACACTTCTCACCACAAGAGGGAACAAGTTACACACCCAACAGCCTTCCTCTGAACAAATAGTGGTTACTCACTGATGTTTAATGTTGATCCTTGGCTGCAGGGTTCAAATGGGGCCCAATGAGTAATGAGTGAACTCAGAGAACCTTTTCACTGCTCAATCAATGCTTTGCCACATAAAAAGGTTGATGTTAAAACTGTACGTTAAACGATTTCTAGACGAATGTGTCGTACATTTCGGAAATGTATTAAACATATTCAGCTGTGACTTTGTTTCTCAGTGCCAACTCGTTTTGTGGTTGGATTTCTTGTTTCCTATTAGCATAACTGCTGCATATCGGTGGTGCATTAGCCCCAGCAGGATGTCCTCTGTTACAGCAGAAGCAGGGCTTGTTTCTGCAGGTGGCCCTTCTGCCTTGTTACATCATCTCTCAATGTTTGAAGTTTACTTCACCTGCGAGCTCCTCATCTGGGCAAAGTACACAGTGGGGGGTGTTGGGTGTGTTCACTGAGATGTGTGTAAACAGGGGCTTCAGGTCAAGTTCCCATGGTAACTGAGAGGTGTCTCGCTGTGTGCCCCTAGCTTGGTCTGTGTGTGTGTGTCAGGCCAATTATCCCAACGGGCTGTTATCTGCTCTCAGAGAGGTTTACATTATCACCCTGACAGCCCGGTGACCATTGGTCAGGTGAGCAACCACAGATGGTTTCACCATACACAAGAGCATAGTGGGGGGTGCACAGATCAAAAGAAACAAGATAAGAAACTGACCTACCCAAAAACACGGCAGGATGGATAGATGGGAAAAGGAGGGAGTGAGAAGACAGCGGGATGGAGGAATGGAAAGAGGAGATAAAAGCCAGATTCTGTCAACAAACAGAGCAGACTAATGTGAAGCGCTGATAGCCTGTTACCTAATGTTACGGTAAATGGGAGTTGGCTTGGGAATAATTGCCCAAAGAGCTGATCTGCACGAGGTTCAGTGTTGTTAGTGACACACGTAGCCCAGTTCCTTTAGACAGCCATGTGTTTTCTTTCTGACTACGCAGTTACAATTTCTATAGAAATCCCTTCTAACATTTTTTAGATCATGCAGATTTTGCTCACACAGACTTTACACACATGTTTTTAAATGCTTAAACTGATTTTATACCTTTACGATGCAATACAGCATTACAATACTGTAAAAAAAATTCAAGTACATGTTTGCATTTCATTTTTTCAACACAAGTATTGTCGACAAAATGTTATTAAATAAATCTAAACTACTATTTTGCATGTGTGTTATTATTTGTTATGTGGATCATGTTGGGAAAGTGGGGAGGACGACGCATGTCTTTCAACACAAACTTAAATTCACTTTCACATCTGAGAAGTCTGTAAATCTATAATAGAACATCATATTTTATTATATGTTTTTAGTTTGAAACCTTCAATAGCTTTGATTTTTTGTCAAGAGTAAAAAGTACAATATTTCCTGAAATTTAGTAGTATGCTATAACCTTAAAAATTGTATTTAAGTCCAGTATTGAGTACATGAGAGGGCATTGGTGGCTCAAACACTGATTGAACTATAATGTCTGTGTTCACTCATCCGTTCACCACTTCATCCATCCTCCGCACCATAAACATTATCTAGCAGATCGGAGAGCATCAGGCACTCAAACATTTCCAATGTTTCTGCCAAGACTGAATTCATTTCAATGCTGTCTTGTATTTCCACAAGAGGACAACCTCCATGTGTGCACATTCAGTGTTAATCCAGACTCCTGAAGGCCGATGCTGCTTTACAGAGATCAATACATGAATAGAGCAGCAGGAAGACTTAGTGCTACACTGAGAGGAGAGGCTACTTGAAAGGTCTCAACAGGAGAAAAAGAAGTGTTGAAAGGCATGAAAAACATTAAAGATCAATGTACACTGTTATATGCTCCAATGCTGATGCCCAAAGCAGCAGCAGTCTGGTAGACAGCTAGAATATGGAAAGATATTGTATAGATAAAAACACAAATAATTAAATATCTTTATAAATTATATATATATAAATATATGATGCTATTTATAAATAAATGGAAATAGAAGTGTATACATTTTATTTAAAATAATTGTTTTCAAAGACATCTTTAAGGGGAATTAAATTGTATTGATTCCACCTAACTAAGGGGAATTTATTAATAAATGCATTGGCTTTCCATCTTAGAAAGCCTCATGGCAAACACGGGGTAAAGTCATAATAAGATACCAAAATGTTTACAGTTAATGCTGAGATGCTTAAATTAACATATGATTGTAAGTCTTACTTCTAGGTGTTATAAAGGAAATTTAGTATGGGCTGTCAGTGTTGCCACTTATTTGACAAACTAAGCTTGGAAGCTGTGTGAATGTGTCCTGGTGAGTCTCTCCATCTGCACCACTTTTGATCCCTGGATACCCAAGCCCATGTGTGACAGAACATGTTTCTTGTCCATGTTCCTTCCAGTTAGCTGTATGGAAAGCTGCACGGTGAAAGATAACCACTGACTGAAAGCTTGAAATAAAGAATCACCATTTCCCAACAGCTCAAAATGTAGCTCTGTTGCAACAGATAGCGTTAAACTGATGTGTTCCGTAAAATCGTACATTTAACCTTCCAGTCTTTGTTCTTTCAAAGGACATTTCCCGCATAGTGTGTGCAGACACACAGCTCACAGATAGCAGTCAGCATGTTTGTTTAGTTGTGTGTGTTGTAAAGGGAGAATTTTGTGAAACTGCATGCACTGCTAGCCTCGCTTGCCCTGGGTTTTAACACAGTTATAATCCTCACCTCTCAAATCAAGCTTTCATTAACATAATGACTTCACCAAAATATAATTGACCAGTCTTGAGTTTCATAATGTATCAACAATACACCTCACATGACTATACCAGGTCCAAATGGAGCCTATAAGAGAGATATCAATGAAGCTCACACTGTGCTGGTAAGAGGTCAATCAGCCAAAAGAAGTGAATGCACCTGTGTGGGTGTAGCACAGCTGCATCACTTATTATGTATGATTAGACCTCTTACCATGGCTGTGTATGACCACTCCAAGAGTTTGAACACGCTGCTGACTCGAAACCTGCTCAGAATTAGCATGTAGCATGGATTTAAGACACAGCTAAGAGCTCTGTATACTGGATGACTGGTGAAAAACACAAAGGCATCTTTATTAACATTATACACCTCTACTTTTCTGCTGTGTCATTTTTGATGTAAGGGAGAATTTAGTTTAAAATAAGAATCTTGCACATGTTACATTGCTGTTTGAGTATTTGGATTTGCTGTTCAGAGTACTAATGTCTTTTTAAAAAAAATGCTTTTCCCTGTCTCACAGAGTGACATAAGACAATTTATCTACAAAAAAGTACTACGCTGAATAACAGTCATGTCTTATCCAATGTAAGTTAATGGGAAAATGTTTTTTTGGCACCATGGCATGTGTGTAATCATTTTATTGGCCGAGATGATTACTTATTACGAGAAAGCATCACAATTAGCACACAAATTACAACATGATAACATATAACATATAGGCCCACCTCGTGCCAAATGTGAAACAGTCAAGAAAATATAGTGTGTATTTCAATTTGGCAAGGATGTGCCCGCACCGACAATCTGGAATAAAAAAATACAAATATTTGTATATATATATATTTGTATTTAGTTATTCCTCAGGATTATGGGAAACAGTATTTCGGTCTTGAAATTGTTTGACTTGAATCTAGTTTTGACCTGTTTGCAACTCTGAAAAATGACTTCTTAACAATTCTCAGTAACACAGAATCTATATTTCATTAAACTTCATCAAGCTAAGAACTGTTCACTGTCATATACCCAAAAAACGACCAAGTTTGAAGAAGTAGCCTGCAAGAGAACTGACTGACCGTGAGCTAAATCAAGCACTTTTGAGATTGGATCCATAAAAGCTTGATTTTTTCAGCTCTTAAATAACACACCATCTCTGATCGATAGCAATCACCTCCATATCTCGCATCAATGGGCTGCTGATGAGCTCACGCCACAAAAGTAATCTCCGTCTGTTCCCCATGAATATTACATTTTCCAGTTTTCTGCTTTTCATCTCGGAGACAAAAGGACATTTTTATTGGTAATTTGTGCTCATTCTTGGCATCTCCCTTCAATCTACAGGTCTCATCGCCCATCATCCATTCACTGCATGAACGGAGGGGTCAAAACACTCAAGGCAGAACCGGTATGTGAATGACATGGTTAAGTGTGCTCAGAGAAAAACACCCAAATGTTTCCTCTTTACTCTCAGCCCCCTGTAGATTTACAATATGTTCCACTGCTTCAGTTTCCTGCCTCTGTTTGTGTGTGTCTGTGATATTGTGTAACATGGTGATTTATGTACCACCTGGTAACCCTGACCACCAAACTGGCAAACACCATTTCATCTTCACTTATTCTAGTACTTGCTTGAATGCTATGGGAGCATGCCTGGCTCTTTTGTAATAATGAAAAGACTGCACGATCCATTAAGTCTGAGTGCTGTATACTCTAGTATTCCAAGTACAACAGATGTGACCAAGGGCCTAGGAGTAAGGAGAGGTAGAGTAGTGGGTGACTTGGCTAATGAGAATCATGATTAGGGTGAGAAAAAAGGGTACCGTTATAAGAGTGAGAAACCCTCTCCTCAGACACAAGCTTTTGTATGATGTGCATTTTTATAAACAGTTTGCATCCTAGCCACCTTTGAGATGCCAACTGTGCCTCATGTCCAACAAGAAGGGGTCAATGCGGAGTCTAAAGGGTACGTGTGTGACATTTAAAAGTTGATTTGATTACAACATTTCCACAATAAACTCCCTCAATGTCGTCAAATGTGTACTTTCTAAGTAGCAGCATCCTGTATTGTTATGGGTTGTTGTTGCTGTCTGCGTTGCCACAGGGGCAAACACTGGTTTGAGCCGTCCTGAGGTAACTACAGTCAGTCTGTGGGCACGCCTCCTCATCACCTGCTGAAAGAGTGTTATCCAAAGCTGGAGATATCTTCACTTCTCCAAGGAAAAGGCAACATGTTCATTTTTGTCTAGACCTAAAACTGATAAACTAAGAATTGATTATGTGTTTTGGGGGATGGGCTGGAATCTTTTCACATTGTTTCCGTTAATTTCTTGAATGTATTATGTATGTATTATTTTGCAAGCATTTATGGAGAGTAGTATTGTTAAGAGTATCAATAAATAACATAATTGATAAGCAGTATTGGTAATGCTAAAATTCTAGAACTAGATGACACAATAAAGTGACTACGAACAAGGACAACATGTCTAAGTAAAGCAGAATAAAGTTTGGTGCAGCAATCCCAAAATGTAATATCCGCATAAGAGGACGCAGCGTCGCAGGAGGTATTCAAAGTCAACTTTATCGTATTCCTTCATAGGGGATCATCATCTTAGTATGACAGAGCTAATTTAAATGTTGATTTGTACTGATCTGCTATTTTTCACAACAGAAAAAAGTTCCACTTTCCATCTGATGTATGACTCATGGTGTACAAGTTGAAGAGCTAGTAGGAGAAAGGCTTTTATAGAAGTTTACAGGCAGTTACCCACACAATCACTTCTTGTTTTGACATGTTGTTGAGCACAATGAGGTATACTGTATCTTTATTTGCAAGTAATTAATTCATGTGTTGTGCTTTGATAGGATCATTTCATTTCTGTAAATGAAAAGCACCTCATTATTGAAAGATGGAGGTTATGGAACAACAGAAATCCAAAGCCATCTGTGCTTGTTTCACAGATGGTGATTTCAGTCTTAACAATTGATTCTTATTTACATGTCTAATCATCCTTATTTAAAGGTTTAACATTTATATTCTCTGACAGAAGTGGTAAATTAATCGGAAACAAAATAAACATTACTTTCAAACCAAATGTTTCTTCAATTGTTTATGTTGTCATAAATATTGCATTGTGGTCCTTTTAATCGCGATCTCTATAGAACTGTGAGGTTTGGCATTGTTCCATGACCAATATGTATACGGTAATTGTAATGGGACTGGATTTTAGGATTCATTTCTTATTCATCTATAACCAAAATTCCTGTCTTTCTGAATATTCAACTGAATGTTATCCCCATTCCAAGAATTTACAGTAAAGAGCAGGAAACCAGCAAATGTGCTAATAACATGTTGATTGTAAAAACGGTTATGTGAAGGGGATTTTACAAATTACACAATCAGAAAGCCTCATTAAGTCCCTGTGAAGTGAAATAACACATGGTGTTCACACATTTGATATTCTTGACAAGTAATGAGAAAAAAGATGGAAAATAACCTGGGAAGAAAAGAAAACCGCACGGAAGATAAAAATGTTCTTTAGACACCAAAAAAGTAGCGCATGCATGCACTTGCATATGGCACGTGCAAGGGTACAAGCAGAAAGGTAAGCATTCAAGTGGTCACAGAAAAAAAGACCGGACAGTGTGTTTCTAATGACATTGCTTCAGGAAGTAGGAAATATTTGCATATTTTGCAATGTGGAATCTTACACCCCAAGCACATGACAGGCACACACAGACACGTGTGTGTGCCTGTCATGTGACTATACGTAAGATTACGTATAGTCAGCCATTTTATCCACCAATTCTGTCACTGCAAATATTACAAGGCCAGTTTCTCGTTCAGCTCATGACACAAGATATATCCGTCCCATGTGTTTTTTAAAGATAAATCTCCAACTAAATAGGTAATTGAGCAGAGTAATCAGATTTGGAGCATTTGGATCAAATTCACATCGAGAAATAATGAGGCAAAGCTTCACATTAGACACTCATACAAAGATAAGATACACACAACTGTAGCCAAACTGTATTTGGGCAAATATGAATCTGTCTCATACAGGAATTAGTAAACATTAAACTGTAGTTTGGGTAGTATTGTGTTTAGTATCGCATAACATTAGTTTAAGAAAAACATATTTCAATTCACAATACTTCAAGTCATTAAGATTATTGGAAAACGAAAAAAAAGTCTTCTGATTTTAAATGAGATTGCAGATAAACTTCTCGGTAAATTAAATGCTGTGACAAAATACAGTTATAGCTAAAAGTCTCAGCTGCATAAACAGGTACTTAGGCAGAGAAAAAAAAAGCCAAATGTCACCGTAACCCTCTGTAACAACAAAAACTCAACAAACCAAAGGGACATGCCCGGCTAGAGACTGTGCTGCAGAAGGGTAAATGAGGCTGAAGATTTTCAAGGAGGTTATCCTGACCTCCCTCCAAGTAGAAGTATTTGAGTCGTGATCAGTCAAGCCTGCTTTACTTTTCAGAAGCCCTGCAGTTCTCTCCAGATGGATTAAGAATTCAGAACTATTGGTCATCCTCTCCCACATGCACAGATAAAAATACACATACCAAAAACAAATGGTCCGAAGATACACGGATTCATCTCCCTCCATCATGTTGATTTGAATCAGAAGTTCTGAACATGAGCCCGCCCCGCTCGACCTTTAAGAGTGAAAATATATGTATGTAAAAGGAGAATGTATGAGTGTGAGAGGACCAGTATGAATTACGGCCTGTACGGCCCCTCATACCTCCATATAACCATTCATAGCAGTGTATAATAGAGGTGACCTTTAAGAGAAGGCTTTTAGTTTATCTTCAAGCTGTGCGATTCTACAGGATCAACCAAGCAGATCATTTTTTCGGCATTAGGGACATGAGATTGAACAAAAATTCCAAGCACACAATTTGTGCGAAATCAGTTGTTTTAATTGAGCAAGATGTATGGGAATAAGGGAGGATTGCATTAAAACGTGGTCATACCGTGTTTTTTTTAATCTAAGTGGAAGCCTTTTTCCATCATACCTGACCCCATTATGATGTCTGTCCTGCATGCTGCTTCATAACACATGGGTTATTTAGTATGCAAGACAAACTTTAACCAATTGCCTTACAGCTTCATCCGTAATACATAGGGCTTTTAGCTAAAGGAGCTCTGGGTCATTTGTTAGAAAATACATAAGTGATTGCAATCAACAAAAAGTGATCAGTGAAAATCCTCATCTTGCTTAAGCTGAAGTATTAACAATTAAAGTAATCTGCATTTGGATTTGGGCTTTTGACAGAGTTAAATACGTTTAACATGCAGAATGCAGCTTTGGCTACATGCACCACAGATTCTCTAAATACAAATGCACACCGTGCACAGAGTTGCACACACGGCAGTTACAGATAGCTATCTACCGCATTTGCATTTTTAGTTCAGTGAATGAGCTTGAAAGCAGGCTACAACATTTACAGCCAAGCCATCAATTGAAATCAGAAGGGGATTTTCATTTTACCAGAGCTGAGGATGCACATTGTTTATCTCAGTAACACAACAATCAACCAGATATAATTCACAATAAAGCAACAGGTCATCATAAATCAATAAGTCATGGTGTAACAGTGGGGGTGTTGTTGTTGTGGTTGTATAAAGGGGCAAGGTAACTATATAATGTGTAAGTGGGTTAGTGGGAATGTGTGTGTAGTACAAACCTTGGACTGATGTGTTTGTGTTTCTAATCCAAGGTCCTGAGTGGGTTTGGAGTCGTGAGATCGTCATGGAGACCACTGGTGGCTCCACAGTGGAGGCAGCTGAACAGCCATCAACATCCCATCTGTCAATTAAATAGGCAGTCAGTCATTAAGCTGTCTGTCCCTCTCTTCCACTTCTTTGCTACACCTACAAACATATACACACAGGATCAAATACTGTAGTGCATAGTTCACATTACCATGATTCTTTTGTTAACTTTTTAAGTTGAGCTTTAGCATGACTGATCACTGAGTGAAATATTCATGAAAGTTTCAAGCGATGATGGGCTATTGTTGTCTCATGAATATTGGCTATCTGTGACACTAGTATGTATAGATGGTATTAACATAACGTCATGACTGGAGTTACCAGACTTGGGGTGTAACAGATTACAATTTAACAACATCTTGTCACAGACAGCCAAAAGTTAAACAAAAGAGAAAGAGAAACAAATTGATTGCTGCCATTCAAGAAACAATCAATCCAGGCAAAGTGAAGTTGTTTAGTGCAAATACGTTTACTTGCAACTAACACAGATAAACCCTGCTAAAAGGCAACAACATGGCATATTGTAATGGTAATTTTATTTGACCATGCTTAAATCAGCCGAGCATTGCGCACCTATCCTCTAGGCTAGTTGTAGCCTGCATTGCGTGGTGGCCTACTGCAAACGCTTATTTATAATACACTTTCTTACTTTCTGATGGTGGGTGATTCAAGATGAGCAAGGTTGACATTCCGCATGTATTTCCAGCCTAAAGAACTAAAACTGTTGAAGTGAAAGTAACAATGTTATGTTAAAGTTATGATTTCTGGCCATATCTCAATACAATATCCATGGGCCACTGAATCCTTTGGTAAGGTTTAAGGGTCCGTGTCACGTCTTACTAGGGATGCAAAATTCCGGGAATTTTCAAAGATGGAAACTTTCCATGGGAATAAACGGGAATTTATGGGAATAAACGGGAATAAACCCCAGTTTATTCCCGTTTATTCCCATAAATTCCCGTTTATTCCCATGGAAAGTTTCCATCTTTGAAAATTCCCGGAATTTTGCATCCCTAGTAAGACGTGACACNTGTGTCTGTGTGTGTGTGTGTGTGTGTGTGTGTGTGTGTGTGTGTGTGTGTGTGTGTGTGTGTGTGTGTGTGTGTGTGTGTGTGTGTGTGTGTGTGTGTGTGTGTGTCCTTCCATGCACAGTGTTGCTGACAGGTAAGATGTCACAGGCAGCAGAGGGAATCAGCCTGCTGGGCATCCATGTGCTATCAAGTCACATTTGCTTGTGTAACACTGTCAGCCATCTAAAGCCATCTTTCTTTTATAGCTCTTCACTGCCTGGGGACATACAGGCAAAACAAGATGTGTCCAAAATTACATACATTTCATCATGTTCATTCTGTAACTTTGGAAAAATTAACTAAATAGTTTTCTGGTAAAACACTCACTGCATTTAACTTGTGTGTGTGCATTTTTTGGAGGTATGGGAAATATTCCAGGTTCAAATCCCAATAATACTAAGACCCACGGCACGGTAGCTACACAACCATACCCGACACCAAATGGACAAAGTAAAAAATGAGATGGTCAATGCAGTTGAATTTGTATATAGACTGTCAGTGGTGATGTCGCTAATGTTAAATCCTGGATATCAAATGCTGGATGTGTAATTGAATAATAATAATAATTCATTACATTTTTTATTAGAGCGCTTTTCAAGGCACTCAAAGTGCTTTACAATTACACATTACACATATTAGACATGTAACAGTTATTACTGTGGACGATAACCACAGGGGCAAATTAGGGTGAAGTGTCTTGCTCAAGGACACAACGGCCTGACTCAGTGGCGGCCGAAGCGGGTTTCGAACTGGTGTTTACCAACGCCCCTTGATCTGATGATGAAAGGTCATAACATGCATAATATGCCAAATACACAAATTAGTTTTGTTACATTGATTATGTTTTCATCCCATAAAGAACAGGTGTCACGGTTTTGGCAAGAATGCAGACCCAAGAGCAGTAAAAAAAATAAGGAATCAAGTGTTCTTAACAAAAAGCGAGCTTTAATTCAAAAAGCTGATAACAAACATCCACAAATGGGAACACGAGGAAGGATCAAGGAAACAACAGCCAGGAACAAACATGGAGACGACGACCCAACGAAAAACACTTGGGAAAGCAAGACTAAATACACACAAGAGTAATCACAAGACAAGACACAGCTGGAGAGGGGAGGTGAAACACAGGGGCAGCAGGTGAACTGGAGGGGAAACACAGGATGGAAAAAAACAGGAGCGAATACATTTAAAAACAGGAAACTAAACACAAAACTAAGCTTGTGACAAAGGGATTTAAAAAAAAGTCTTATTATTATTGTTCCCCTTCGATCATTTTTACTCAGTGGATTTTTCAGTTCAGAATGTTAACTTTGAGGCAAGTGATTTACAGTGAGTATATTTTTAGATTCATTTTATTTCAATTAAACCAATAACTTGAATATTATGTATACATTGATTTTGTGACTGCATCACATAATTTGCAACATGGCTTGTAGAACAAAGAGTAGAACTGAAACAACTGATTTACATCTCCCTTCTCTTGTTTTCATTTTGAGGCCATTTCTCAAACACAGAGTATTTCCGTCTGAAATAGATGCACTTCCAAAACAGTAGGAGCTATGAAATACATTTCAAATCAATGCCCAGGCAAACCCACTGAGTCATCATTAGCCAAAGAGATCAACAACGGGGGTAAGAGGCTGTTAAAAACTATTTTTGATGAAATGCTTTGATGTATAAAGCACACAGCTGAGAGTCAGCCAGAGGGATGTTGTTGTTACTGTCTGTGGGATCTGAAGCACACAGGGCATGCTGCCTATTATTCTAAGTGCATCCATTTGATAAATATTTCATTAGGCAAATGTTGGGATGGGAAATCAAATTATAAATGACCCAGGAAGGGTTTGTTTGTCTTTGTGTTTCTGTTTTTCCTGTCTTACCTATAGTAAAGCTGATGGCTGACCAACTCGTCTTTTGTACTAACCCTTTTAGAAAAAGCGTTAGTACATAAAACATCTATTGGGGTGTGAAAGCTCGCAGAAAAAGTCTGGTTTTTAGTGCTAGGTGTTTTGGAAATAATATATTATATTGAAATCATACCAGAGTTCAGAAAACATTCACAAATCATCTGTCTCTGAAAGAGATGGAACAAAACTGCAAAATGTTTGGTCTTTCGGATTTCTATTTTGAATCTGTTAATCTTTACACAAGCCTGTGCTTACACAAATGAGTCATCTATGAATTATATATATTTAAATGGTTCCTCCGAACATTTACAATCTAGATTTAGGGCTTTAGATTTAAGAAACAATCTGTACAGATTATATTTGAATGCACAGCAGTGCTTAAAATAATGCAGTAGAAAACAATGTTGTTTTGAATCACATCACATGGAAGTAAATGTCATAAATGCTTTTGCTTTTCTGAATGTCTGACAGCAGCAAGCTTCCCATCAGCATGGTGGTGCATCGTGTTGTCCTTGACAACAACCCCCCCCCCCCTGCAGGGCCTCCGTACACCTCGCTCACTGAAAGATACCACACACACAAACCACACACACACACACACACACACACACACACCACCACACCACCACACACACACACACAACACACCACACACACACACACACACACACACACACACACACACACACACACACACACACACACACACACACACACAATGTGTTATCACAGCCCTGATTACTCCTATCTCCTCCACTCTGCCCCCACCCCATCCTCTCATTTCTCCCTCTGCCTTTCCTCACTTTTGATCACTTTCTTTCCGTCTACCTCGCTGTCATTGAGTGTTCCTTCAGCTATGCATTACACCCCGAACACTTTTCAAAGATGGGGAGGAAGGAGAAATGATTTGACAGCTCCATTCTGCCCTCTGAGCTCCATCTTTAAGGTTATTACAGTCTGTTGAAGTGCATTGTTAGTCGGTCGTCTGCCAGGGTATATGGGAGCTTCTACCTACCTGCCAAAACAAAGCGCTGCATTACATCATGCCACCTCGATTCTGTCTCCTGAACTGAAGTGGGATAAAAAATAAGCTTTTCTGTCCCTCAATTGGCCTCAAATGTGAAAAGAAGCAATCAAGTGCATGTGACAATTCACAGCATATTATGCATTCACCCTCTTTCAAATGAATGGTTACTCCTCTTGATGGGAGGCTGGCTCTGGAATTGCCTTTTTCTGCCTTAGGAATGGAAATGGGGGTCTACAGTATGTGTGAAATTGATGTGATTATTTTTCTGCAGTAGGAACTATCTAAGCCACATTATTTAAATGTATGTAGCTCTCCAAGGGTTTTTACTGGGATTGAGGAATTTAATTTAAAGGATAAACAATAGTAAATGTAATTTATGTGTAAGCTGTGGTATGGAAATGCAGTAACGCATTAATGTGATTTATAATGACAAAAATGGTAATGAAGCATTATCAGATTAACATTATCCTCCTACTTGAGTTGAGATTACTTTATGGCCATCTGAGTCAAAATATTAACTTCTGATAAATATATCTGGGTTTTATTGAGCTCGCCACAAGCTTGAAACAGTCTTAAATCATTTGTCACAGCAAGCAACCCCTTTAATCTTAGGAACACATGTATTTAGTTCCATATCTTCATCAGAATCAGAATCAGAATACCTTTATTAGTCCCACAGAGGGGAAATTTGCAGCGTTACAGCAGGAAAGAGCCACAGACAGCTTAGTGTTGCATATTTTAAATGCGTTAAAAAGGAAAATATTGATAAAAGCAGCAATAAATATGCCCATTTAAAGTAATTGATGTGTAGTGATAAGGAAAGCAGAAGATCTACTGTATAGTGGAAAAAGTTGAATTATGATCATATTTTTAATGCAGCGCGTTTTGCTCAGAAATCCATAATCCAGTTGCTATATCATGAATAAAGCTTTCAATTATTGATAAAGCTATCCCTCATGCCACAGCTGAACCTGTCTGTTCTCCATACAGGACGCCTGGAAACGGTCTCGACCTATGAGAAAAAAACTGCTTGTGTAAACACATGGTATGATTAAATCCTCCCTAGTACAAAACTAATTAGAACATTCACATCTGATAGTGAGACGTGTTTTCAAAATGTAAGTGGACTGAAGCAGAGGGAAAATTGATCCCATTCATTCTCTCACTGCCATAAATGTCTCTGTATTTCCTATCACATTAACTCCTGTGTGCATCCCCATCACCTTGTATCATACTTCTTATTCCCACCAACCCCCCACCTCCCTTCTCCATCTCATCTTCCAGGCAGATAAATGAGCCCCAGCGAGCAGTGATTGGTTTCCATGGCATTTCCAGGCTTTTGACTACTTATTCAAATACAGACATTCATGCATTTCATTGTATTTGTTTCACCGGGGTTGTTCTATGAGAAAAGGATTTCCCTCTTTCGGGTGTGCTTTCAATCTACAATTCATTTATGGTAATCATTTTAGAGCAATATTCTTCAATTCAGAACTATCTTTGTGGAGATATTGCCCGTAGCAGTTTTTTATGTATAATTGATTACCTACCACTCATTCAGGAACAGACATGAAAAAAAATGCAAAGATGCAGAGTTTACATTTAAAAAGATGATAAATCATAAAGAAAACATGTTGTTTTAAAATGTTATTGTAAAAAGACTGAAACTCTGGAATATATACCTTATTTGATTTTCTAATTGAGACTGCTGAAGCCCCTTTTTATTTCCTGCCTTAATTATAGAATGCATGTTAGTATTGTGAATTTTCACAATTATAAAATGCCTGCTCCTACATACAACTTCAGTCTCATCCTCTATGTCTACCCAAATCACGTTACCTTGCAAGGCAACATCGCGAGAGTTGCGAGATCACGCAGGAATAGCTACTTTGTTGTAAACGCTGTGTCCAAATCTACCATGTGCTATGATATACGTTCTTCCGTTGCACACTAAACTCAAACTGGCGTCCCCATAATTCGGACTGCATGGCAAGAGGGGAAATCCAACTTCCTGCAACATGTACAAAAATGTGATTAAAATAAACATGTATCTCTACCTGTTAAGAAACCACAAAATCTGCAAGCAACAGTGTCTGAGGGCTTCTTAAGATTTAATAAACTATGAATGTTTCATATGCATGTAACGGGAAGAAACTCAGCTAACTGATAATCTTTTATTTTTTTAGCAAAAAAAAACACAAGGCGAACGCTGAGCTTCTGAATTAGCCCTGAGCGGAAAAATGCTAACGCCGTTAGCACAGAACTCACGGTATAACACCCTTATTACTTATCGTAACTGCACATCCAACCCATGGAATAGCATCGTGAGAATACACAGAATCGATAGGTATCTGTATCATCACTCCATGATCAGAACTCGCGACATTATAAACAAAACCAGACATCACAACACGTGGCATTAGGTAGCAAACACGGCAATATGTCTTACCTTTGTCGTTGTCTGATCAAAAGTTGTCTTCAATGGCATTAAAACGATAAAAACGCTGCTGAAGGTTAATTCATAGGTTAATCCAATGTGTCTGTGTCACTTTGAAAAGATTTCTGATAATCCATCAGCAATAGAGAGCCGCAGTGACGCGTCGTAAAACCCGGAAGTAAGTTAGCATTTTTAGCACTTCCGGTTCCTTCCTCAAAAAGCAATGCATTTTTTCCATAGGGTTTTGGAAAATAGCTCGAAATAAGGTCTGTGGTTGACACAAATTTAAGAGGTAATTGACGTTTTGTTCTACGACATTAAATACGTCAGCAGTGACCCCACTGGGGATTTTTGAAGAGTTTACGTGTCTGAAAAACGATGGTTGTTACCGAGTGGCTGAATAGGACTACAGAAATTGTCGAGGCCGTTGTACGTCATTACGCCGAACACGTAAACACTCCCGCTAAGTTTGTTTTCCTCTGTGTTCTGCTTGAAAGCAAGTACATGCATATCTTTAGTATCTGTATATATCATAACTTCACAAGTGTTAATATTTCGGGACGAGGATGTAATTGTTGAAGGCTCAGAGTAGGAGATAAAAGATGGGTTTAGTGCCAACTGGACGTTCCGTTGTAGCGCTCTCAACGCTCTAGCTGCGTCCTTATCGATGAAACAACCTTGCGACCAGGTCTTCTCGCTCTCTCCTATGCAGCGGCCGTGTGCATTTCGCGCTTTGCCGCAGGGGCTATTAAGCCTGCGTACCGTTCTCCTTCTCGCGTCTCAGCGTTGTACATGTTTTCTCCTAATTTTATTTGTACATAGAGATTGGACAACTTCCCTCTTTGGTGTTTTTGCGTTCGTTGTCCAGACTCCCGAAGAATTCTAAATTATTTCGATACTTACAAAGTATACGTACTTGCTTCTTTGAGTCGATTACGACTATTGCAAATCAAAAAATCGTTTTTTTTTTGTGTTCCGCTTGCCGACTCGGAGACTTAATCGGGACTCGCCTTTTTTCCGATTGCGCAATCGTGTCTTGAGGTGCCATATTGTGGGCATAAATGAATAGCATTGACGGTGTAGGTTTGGTCCTTCATCGTAGCCTCTTATGTGTCTTAGTCTATCTCATAGACATAGTAGTGAGGTACGTAGTCTTAGCGCTGTAATATTTGTTTTGGTCTGTAGTGTTGTGCCCCGGCTAATCCATCCGTTTGTGCCGTTATTACCAATGGCAACAGCAACAGCTCGTTTTTCACAGAGTTACCGTAATTTTGCTATTTTTGCGACGCTTCCAATCTAAGTATCCCAATTAGGTTACACAGACCGTGAACTTTTCTAAAGACTATTAGGTAGTCGTTATCTCTTCGGCGTCCTGCGCAGCATTTTGGCTTCATGCAACGTAAAAATCGTGAAGGCCAAGGGAAGGGAGTTTTTCGTTCGTAAAAAAGGTATCCCAAACTTCTTATCAGCTTTTATTTACAGACACCACTGTGTATTACTTCTCCATTAACTGCAAACAAGATGGCTGTAATTTAATGCAGTCGCGTCCTGGGGTCGACCCTAAAACTTCTCAAATGCCAGACTTTTTGCTACCAACAATGCTCCCGACTATCCTGATGTCTTTAACAGCTCCGCAACATGCAGTAATGCGGCTTGTGCATTTGTGAGGGCGATTCAACAACGGACGGCACTAAGACGACTTTCGCTTCATGTACGTATGAGCAATCATAGACCATATATATAGACTGGTAATCTTAGACCTAAAACTTTTGAACAGACAAAATTGGGCATCAACTGTTTCTATCTTGTTAATTAATGGCGTAAAAGGTTAAAATCTAGCCGTCAAGCAAAGCAAATCGCGATTGCAATCGATTTCGTCGCGATGATCAATCCGATACGTTCACCAAACACGACCGAGGCCCCGTCGTGTCCAGAAAGCGTGCCTGCACGAGCAAGATCAGCAAGGGCGTTACCAAAGGGTCTTCTCTCAGACTAAGCAACGATACTCCATTCCGATCTCCAATGTACAAACAGGCTCCCGTGCCACTTTACAAATTTCATCCCATCCTGCATAGCGGCAAATCTCTCCGTGACGACTTTTCTGCGTTGTATTCCTTCTATTCTTATGCTAGATATTTTGCGCACACGAATATACTATTTCCGATTAATCATGTTCGTCCTATTCGCAACCGTGTACATTGATTTCCTAACATCCAGTACCCTTTAGCCAACCTGTATAACCCTTCCACGATTATTACCGTTTTAGTGGAGACCGACGTCTCTTGAGAGACGAGGTATCGACGAACTGCATTTTAGGTGTACATGTACATGTAAATTAAGTTTGAATATCAGGGTAGGGAGTGTATGACAAACATATAATTATGACATATCACGAACAAGAAAAATACGCGACGTTGTCGTTTGTACGGGTTTAACCTAGTTATTTTCATTCATATCATAGAATTAAATTCTCTTAGTATTGATAATACTTAATCACATCGTCGACTGTGTCTAAAGTCATACTAATTCGATGGTAAATCAAGAAATCAAGTATAAACCTACAGATATTTTCTCATGTTTTCTACTTCTTCACAAGTGCTCATGAAGGTTTCACGTTCCAATATATAAAATCCCCAAACCGAAATCGGCATCACATCCGGGCACCCAAATAACAGAATTCGAGAATACCCTGCCACACTGACGGTAACTTTGATATCAAACTAATAGAAGGGTTGTCTGCTCGTCAATTCTGTATGTCATGGTATCCGATATTCGTTTTGTGGATTTATATATTGGAACGTGAACTTCCAGAGCTTGTCAAAGTGATAACCCTGTCCAAATATCTAGTTTTAACTTGATTCTTTATCTTACCATCTCACTTAGGTCTGCCTTTTTATACACAGTCGACGATGTGATTAACTTATTATCCACATATACAGACTTAATTCCTATTCTATAATGGAAATAATCTAGGTTAACCCTTTACCAACACAACGTCGTCGTTTTTTCTTTTTTTCTTTTATATTCAACTAATATTATGTTTTCATCCCTCCTACCCTATAAAATTCCCTTATATTTCCATTTTACATGTACCTAAAATGCAAGGTTCTCTGTCGATACCTCGTCTCTCAGAGCGGCTCGGCTACTCCACTAAACAATAATCAAGTATGCAGTTTTGTACTAAAGGGACTATGTTAGAACATCAATGTCCACTTTGCAATCGACGAAACATGATTAATCATGCAATAGTACTATTCGGTGGTGTCCAAATTATCTCACATAAGTAATAGAAGTGAAATCAACGCAGAAAAGTCGTCCGGTAGCGATTTTGCCGCTATGTCGTGATGGGTATTAAATGTAAAGTGGCACTGTACTGTTTTAACATTGTAGTCGAATGGAGTATCGTTCTTAGGTCTTGAGAGGAACCCTTTGTACCCGCCTTGCTATCCTTTGCTCGTGCCAGGGTCGCTCGCTCTTCTGGCCCCCGACGTGGACTCGTTTCGTTGTTTGGTAACGTATCGCTTGATCATCGCGATCGAAATCCGCTTTGCAATCGATTGCTTTGCTTGACGGCTGATTTTAACCTTTTACGACCCCCATTAATTAACCGCTATTAACATTTTATGCCCCAATTTTTCTGTTAAAGTTTTTATGTCTAGCACTT
>NW_011349776.1:45943-85488 GCF_000735185.1 Notothenia coriiceps
ACGCACGCACGCACGCACGCACGCACGCACGCACACACACACACACACACACACACACACACACAGAATAAATCATATGGGTAATACCAATTTTGTAGACGGATTTTGATAAATAAGATTCATTAGTCTTGTGAAATAAAATCATGAATAGGGCGGTGGCACAGTGGTGGTATAAATGTAGATGTTTTATACAATGTCATAAATAAATGTATTGTCAGTTGGGTTATCTTCATCACTTGTCTGATTTCTTACATGCGCCCCACACAAAAACACACTCTTGGTTTGTTTCTCTGAAGATGCGTTCTGTAAGAGAACTTTTGATTGATAGATCAAAATGAATATGTTGAACATTTGACTGTCCTATTCTCAGCAGTATGACTCACTCCTGTCACTGTGGGGGTTCTGCTGGGCAGGTTTTGATGAGCTGCAAAGGGAAACGATAAACAAGAGAAAAAGAGGGTGATGCTCATGCTTTGCATATACTCCACAGATGCAAGGTGCACACATTCCTTCTCTTTCAAATGTTCTTTAAGATACTGGGTTGATGTTTCATCACTGTAAACTCCCAAAAGTGTTTTATTATTCGTTTTTTCAAGAAGTATAATGAATATTAAATGTATTAAAAGTGTATTTGTAAATCTTAAGGTCACAGTTTTGGGAGAAGCTTGGAAGCAAAATATGTAATTTCAAAAACAGCCCCCTATCAAACTCCCTTGCAAACTCAAGGACAATAGTTGGTTCCCCTTTCATCACAAGGTTGGTGTTCCTCATTCTTTATCAGAAAACGTAAAGAAAATGTAAAATATGGGAGAGATTGATTCATTCTGAAGAAAACAAATCTGCAGATTATTTCCCTGTAGCTGCCTTTTGATATTCAACATTGATACTTGAAGCAACTCCTATACTGACAGATGTCTCACTGTGGCAGAACACAAAGCACTCAGTGCAGTGAGGGAGGTGAATCTATAATCACAGAACGCTTCAATGCTCACACCACCGTTGTTACCTTGCTGCTACCTTTCCACTGAAGAAAACAAACATTCATTCTTTCTCTGGGGTTTATTTGTAAAGCATTGGGGAAATGCAGGAAGTCAGAGAGCGATGTAAAAGAAGAAAATAAATGATACAACACAAACAAACAACCAAAAAATGAATTGAATGGCTTTGTTTTCATATAATGACACACACACACACACACACACACACACACACACACACACACACACACACACACACACACACACACACACACACACACACACACAGTGTTTGTGTCTACTGTCACTCCTGTCTTTGTGGATAATGAGTCTTCCTTTGTACTCACTACTTTCAGGCTAACACTAGCTGATGTTGCTCTCCAACAGAGGCATTTTATTACAACAAAATGGACTTTCCCAATGCGGATGAAGGCAATTCCAATAAGTAGAATCAATTCCTTGAGAAAAGCAGAATAATGTGGTACATTGTGTTCCTGGTTAGTGATTACTTCTTTCACCTCGTTGCTCGACACAGCCATTAGAAGTCAGATGATCTGTGGTTTACCGCTCTGTCTGGTGAACTTTCCCTCATACTACACCAGAGACATACGATCTAAGAGGACTTTCCTGCGGACTGACACCTGTAACATTGAACTGTCACATGATGAGATCCTTTATCCTTAATTATTTTACTTTTACTCATGAGTTTGATTTAATGCCTCTCAATCGCAGACCAAGCTAGTGGGAGAGGGCTTAATGAAGGTCAGAGAGATAGACAAAGGAAAAGTTCATCCATTTGAATCACACAGCAAGCATGAAATACTAGCCCGCAAGCAAGAGGTACTTTTGGAGGAATTTGTCATCTCCAGTATTCTTACTATCACTGGAATATGCGAGCTGAGCTGACACTTCATACATAAAAACAACAGATGTGCCTGTGAAAATACCTTCAGATTATGTAGTTTCAACAGAATTATTCAATAAAGCTCAAGCATGACTCATCTGGGTTGTCCTGTCCTACTTGAGCATCTGGTTATGGAACATTTGTACATATGTTTAAAAAAAGAAAACACACACAAAACTAAAAACCGACTATAACAGGAAAAGTTTGTAAACCTGTTTGAGAACAATATTGTTGACCCAGTTCAGCAACTATGGTTTCACACATTATGCATTAAATGTGTTTCTCTTACGCAGCCTGGTCTTCTAAAAATTACATTTCAACTCAACCAAACTGCATGATTCTCGATTTTGACTTATATTAATGTACGCGTGTATCAAATAACAGAACAAACTTATTACATTACATGTTACTTGTTAGACGCTTTTATCCAAAGCAACTTACATACTCAATACTGTGGGCAATCCCCGCAGGAGCAATTTGGGGTGAAGTGTCTTGCCCAGGGATACAACGACATGCTGACTGCAGTGGGGTTTGAACCTGTGCTCCCTTGATCCGAACACCTACGGACAATCCACTGCACCACACGCCTCCCACTTATCAACTTAAAGCCAAACCATGATATTATTTTTTAACCTAACCAAGTAGTTTTGTTTCATTGTTGGTTTGTTTCAATAACCCAACATATTTTGCGACCGTCATACAGTATAGATGTATGAGAATATAGCACACAATTGAATTGTATGCGGACACATCTTTAAAGACCAAAAGGGCAGAAGTCACTATATTGTACCTGATAAGTCGGACAAGTAAAAACCAGGGTTATGAACCTGCGTGAGATGATACTACCACACACCAACAGCAAACATTACTTCAGGGACATTGGTTAGGTCTCGGTTTGAAAGAAGTGAGAATCACACGTTAACACATTGGAAAATGGACCACACTTGGCATTAAATGTTACGATGTTGAGTCATTTTATCTCGGCCTAAATACAAAGAAACAGGAGATGACTGTCAGTGATGGACAGAAGAGCATAAAAGGATGAGAGAGAGATTTGGCTGTTCCCTTCTCCGACGTCAATCCAGAAAAATGGGTCAATGAATGACTCAGGGAGGATTCACACAGATGGTTGTGAACTTGTGGGATTACAGTCCATGTTGCCTGCTTTGGATGGATGATGATAATAAGTGTATTTGAGTGTGTTTTTATAGTTAAAATCATACCAGATGTGCTGCTTGTGTCACTGTACCTTGCGTAGAAGATGTAATTATCAGTGCAAAAAAACAACCTTTTTTATAAGGTCACAGTTATTCTTGAGGATCCTTTGGTTCAGTGGTTCCCAACCTGGGGGGCGCAAAGATCGCAGGGGGTCGCCATGCCTCAGATGATTTGAGGCCAAATATCATATTTAGACTTTTTGTTTTACATATAATTGTAAAGCAATACATGATTGTCACTAAAAGCCTTGTCTCTACATTACAATAAAATATAAAAAATAATTAATTAATTAATTAGAATAAAAATTCAAGTTAGCTATTAAAGGCATAAAAAGAGAGAAATGTATAATTCTTTCTTTAATAGAAATGCTTCTTCTGCCTGTAAAGTATCCAAACCGGGCTTTTCTGGAATGCGCATTTTTAAAACATAGTCATTGTCCATGCCGGTTTCAGTTGGATTATTTGTCACAGTTGCTCCGATCAGATCGGTCTCCTCCATTTTGTAGATTATTTACGACTTTTGAATCCACATAAACACATCGGCAAAATCTGGCTTACTTTGAGCATGTGTTTCAAACAGTTTAATCCCTTTGTGAATTGTTTCCACTTGTGGCTACCTTAAATTCCTTCATACAGCGGGAATCCAAATGAATGAATCCTGAGTCCAATAACCATCAAAGTCACTCCAATAGTGCTCCTTGATTTAGCTTTCATCCTCCTTAAACAAAATACTTCACATTCATCCAGTTTGTGACAGTAGTTGTAGCATTTTTGAGACTTTTAAACTTTAATTTCCGCTGTTGCGTCCCCCCCGCAACTTCCAACAGGAGTCATTTGGGGGGGCTCTTGGGAAAAAAGGTTGGGAACCACTGTTCTGGTCAATAATGTGCACAGTGTGTTTAAAGACATCTGAAGACTACGTGTCTGAAGTCTATGAACAAGTAGATCAAAATGGTCTTTTCATGCACCATTAGAGAACATTGTGAAAATGCTCTCATCTCACACTGGGCGTCTGAGGTTAGTTCTGCCTGAGTAAAAGTCAGGTAATTCAGAATGCACTGTGGAGAGCATTAACGTCTGTACTGAACGATGCTGCACTGTTCACTCAAAACCACAAATATTAAGGTGATCAGGGAATGTTTTTTGTCTGGTAGGTAAGATCTGACCGTTAGTGGTGGTGGTGCATTCACATTTGAAAGGTATGCTGGTTTTTACTTGTTTTTCTTGTAATCTGTGATGCCCCTGTGGGTTCATCAGTAGAGAGGAGGTGGCTGTCCTGTCTGTCCTGTGGTGATTGCATTGATTGCAGTAACTCAGGGCACCTGGGTCTGGTGCCCTGCAGCTATCCTCTATGTGCCCTCTCTGCTTCTCCCTGCAGGCACCCCGGTTTTGTTGAGTATATTATGAGTTTCTCCAGTTGTTTTACTTTGTGCACTTCAACAGTCTCACACACATACATGTACATACAATCCTCACCCTGCATTTACATTACTGATACCACTGACATCCACCTCATACTTTACTGGTTTTGACTTGATTTGATTTGTTTGTCCTAAACATCTTTTGTTAACCGTCGACATGGTGTGTCTCCTCTTTGTTTTGGCCTTTTGAGCCGGGTCGTAACATAACCAAATAGAAGGTAAATAAGCTTGACGGTTAATTCTTGACTTAGGACGTCTTTGTCCTCATAAGCAGATTGAGTTCACTTGGTGTCAATAAAGATGTAGATGCTCAGACATCAATGATTCTGAGCTCCACTCTAATACATTTGTTAAAAGCTAAGCTTGACTTGAAATCAATTCATGAGAAACAACAAAACAACCTTTCAATAAGGGGTTCAAAAAGCAGGTCGAGTGCACAACAAAGCTTTTGGTTCTCCGAGATATTAAGCTCCATCTAATGAATATTGGTGATCACAGTCTGGGACCATAGCATTCACACATAGGTCATGAGTCCAATTGGCCTCTCTTTGACTGACCTGCAGTCTGGCTGCATAAGATGGTTCTTATTGACGTCAGATTTTTAGATGGAGCTCCGGAGTTTAATCAGAAAGACTATTTCAATTTGTTCTCCTTCAAACTGTTTTGCCCGAGCAATGCCTTATTACTCATATCCAGTTATATTTTTTTCCTGCTTCTCTGTATCATCCTATCAGTTAAAAAGCCATCTGCCTTCTTCTTTCTCCATTCAATTATGTTAAACTGCATCGCCCATAACCACATGGGAGCACATTACTAATCATCATGCGTTTTTTTAATCAAATGAGTGGCTCCATCCACAGTCATGATGGTAAAGGGGAGTTGTTGTATGTTGTCCTCCTTTTCTGGGATACATCGCCATTAATTAAGGTAAACATGAACGCCTAATATCCAGTTGGACTGATGAAGCTACATCCGCTGTTCTTCCTGTTTAACCTTCAAGTGAGCCTCAGCCAATTGGGCTAGGAAAGAGAAGCCATTTAGATATGAATCTCTTGAAACGGTTTAAAATAATATTTTCCTTCTCTTTCTTAATCTCAGTTTGATGTGATTTGGCTGTCCGTGTGAATAAACTCTGTTTCATCTGAGCCTGATGGGCGGATTTGGCACTGGTTGGCAACACTCAAGTGTGACAGACTTTAAGATTAAGAGACAGATTTACAGTTAATCATCATCAGCTAAAATGGATATGTGACGAAGTTTGCACCTGTAGATGGAAATACACAAACCTAACAGCTTTCATGCATGTACACAAACACGCACATATAAGCATGTGTAAATATAAGTATGCATAAAAAAATGATGGAAATACAAAATGGAAATGTTCAAAATGCATCACATTTTCATCATGGTGAACCTTGGATCCATCAAACTGCCGCTGTGATGAATCGGGTGGAAGTAGCATGACTGATCGTCAAACGGTCACGCTGTTGAACTCAATGCCGACTGACAAGCCATCTGACTGCTGCTGACTCACTCGTGTATGTAGACTCTCACACAAAGAGTGAACCTGTGTCGAAAGGTCCTTCAACTACTGCATTTTGGAGACTGCTATAACATTGTTGGACCCAGGAAGAACAGTTTAAAAGAAATATAATCGTAACAAATGTTTTTCTTTGTGTTCAGACCCTACCTAGGCTGAATCATATGACATCAATGTATCAGTCTTTACACAGTTACCTCTAGGGCACATCTGCTCCTGCACATTTGCGGCATTGCTTCCCAAGACATTTAAACAAATGCTGATGTGTAAAATAGATGGAGTTACTCTCTAATAATTAGCTACTTTGTTTGTAGCTGCAAACTATCAACAGGAGTGATATTCATTCTCAATTCTTATCATCAATGTCAGTATTAGTAATTAGCAGATGAAAGCACTGAGATGAAATAAAGAGAAAACAACTTGATATAATGATATGATTAAGTAGACGTATTTAAATGACCAAAGAATGGCAAATACATTTGTGAAATTGGGTAATTCAAACATTTCATATAAGATACTGTATTATTTTTATTTGTGAGACCAGACATATATTTTCGTTTTAAACAAGCTTCCAAAGTCCTTTACCCTAAAACGTCTCATCACTGAGCCACTGCTCAACAGACAGATTGATTATAGAGCACGATACTTCACACTTATGGAAGTGAGTCATGACGTGGAGCTGACTGCTCAAGTGGTTTGCGCTTACTTGCGTCCTGTTGACATTTTAAGCATGATTATGAGAGATAAAGTGTCCCTTAATATTTGAATATGGCCCTACCATTTGAGCTTTCCATTAAATATGCTAATGTGGTATGACTGATAATGACTGTAGTTTTACGGCAACCCTAAAAGCATAATGACACAGGAAGCTTTTAGTAGAATCACATCCTGACAGCAGTTGAACGAACAAGTGAGTGAGTCGTGAATCTGGAGTTAAGGACTTCCTGGGTTAAAACGGTCAACAAGAAAGTACATTTTATTTGTAAGGACATCATTAAAGGACGCTTTCACCCCAAATGTGCAGTGCTTGTGGGGTGTGAAATTATTGACTTATAACCCTAAACATATTACAGACATCTATTTATTTTTTTTAAAAACCTATTTGCCCTGCCAAGTATTATAATGACTTAATCGCTAAATAAATACATTTCACATTAGAGACAACGTAATAAGCCCTAACTTGACTTGAGTAATTAGTCATTTTAAATCCAATTAGGATATGAATACTCAATGCCCCCAGATGCTGTCACTCAACACGTTCGATTGCTCTGACAATTCTAATTTCTAATTCCCTAACCGTCAATTATGGGAGTTATAGACGGTTTGAATAATTTAACAACTTCTTTCACACAGCTTTTCCAGAACCCCCATCCTCTACTATGATCTCTGCATTGTGCATATTATTAATTTCTGCAAATGATCTCTGAAGCAAGAACTGCTCTTGGCTTTAGATTTGATGTTATATTTTGGTGTTTTTGAATCATTGTTTCTAGTCCATTGTTTGTAATGCATAAGGGCTAAACACTAAATACAGGGTTTTTGTGATTGCTTGCCACAAAAACTGACAGGTGCACTCTGGAGAGAAAACCAATGTTAGCCCCAAAATGTAATGTCCTAAATAGCTGAGCAACTGAGGCTTAAAAGATACAAATGTCCTCAGGAAACAACCCTCATCTGCTTAAGAGTGTTTTGAGAACAGGAGAGCAACAGTTGGAGTGCATTGAAAATGACTGTAGAGATGTGCTTTGTCCTGAATTACAATGCAGTTAGGAAACATGCAAACATTTCCTATATTGACTTGATTCAGCCAAATGAGAAGGGAAAAGGAAGAAGGATGGAAAAGTAAAACATGGTGTTGCACTTGGAAAATGTAGTTTAGTTGGTAGGCAGCTTAAAGGCCACTGAGAGTAGATTATCAGATGCACTTTAACTCCATAAAACGATTAAATGCTGTAATTAGTCAACACAGACAAAGACTATAGTCAATGGCCCATTCCCGTAGGTTCCTATTGAACACATACTGTACCTCCTTTATGTCACAATTGTACATTTCCATATTTAATAAAGCAATTTCCTTGGTGGCAATTGGGACTTTTAGTTTTTAGCAAACATTATTAATTGGGAGTTAAAAGTGCATTGGTTGAGGACTATTTTCAGCCGCGGATTAGTACACTGAGTATTATCAACAGCAGGAAGGTTTATGTGGTATTGACTCAAAATAGCCTAACCATTTTCATCATAATGAAAGAAATGCTATGTGGCTCATTGATGTGTCCTAACTAGTTTTTGAACAACAAAATAAGTACTGTATGTGGCAGAAGAAAACAATATCAAATTTCAATATAAATATATAAGTATTGTGTGTCTTGTTTTTCACCAGGCGTATCCTTCAGAATCAGGCTCATTGAGCAGATACTGTCCTTGGTCCACAAAGGAAATTGGGTCACACACATCATCATTGGTCTTGTTAATACCATGATTAGCCAAGCCAAAGTATACAAATAGGCATGAGAAAATAGTGCACATAACAATATCACATTATTTGCAGTGATGTATTTGACAGCAACAAGAGAAGCTGGGGAAACGTCCTCTCTCTCTTAGCTTTGTGTCTGGCAGCCATTATCACTGCATGTCTATCTGTGCACTGACAAAGAGACAAGGGGAGTTGGGGGGGAGGGTTGCCTATTCAGAACGATGATTAGACTGAACATATCCTGGCAGACAATCTGTCCATCGTTAAAACTTCCACTACAGTGTGTTTAAACAGGCTACAAGCTTCCTTCCCCAGTACAATAACAATGCTGTTTTTTTTTTCATAAACTAATTGTGTATTTATGACTTATGACCAATACATACAGAACAGTGCCGCTAGGATCCTGATGAGGGTGAGAAAGTACAACCACATCACACCCGTTCTTTATTCCCTCCACTGGCTTCCTGTCTCATTCAGGATCGAATACAAGATTGCACTCCTCACCCGTCAGTGCATCCACGGGAATGCTCTTCATATCTCAAAGAACTACTCACATCACAAACCTCCACACGCAACCTCCGTTCCACAACAAACCATCCGCTTCGCCCCCCCGAGGACCAAACTCTGCACAATGGGGGATCGGGCTTTCTGTGCAGCTGCTCCTCACCTGTGGAATTCTCTCCCAGACCACCTGAGGACTCCCCAGACCACCTGAGGACTCCCCAGACCACTGACAGTGGAGGGAATAAAGAACGGGTGTGATGTGGTTGTACTTTCTCACCTTATTATCATTGAATATCATTAATTAAATGAATGAATTATACTTATTCAAATGAATTATCATTATTAGATTATCTAAGATCCTTATTATCTTAGGAACCTTAGGCTAAGGCCTAAAAACCTTTCTTTAAAAAAAGCCTTTGATTAAACTTTTGTTTATTTTGTTTGTTTCTATTATGCCTCCTGTAGCACTTTGGGATTGCTTTTAGCAATGAAAGGTGCTTTACAAATACACTTTATTATTATTATTACTTAACTCTTGAAATGATGCGTTTCTCTTCCAAAAGAACGAAAGAAAATATGATTAGTTTCTACTTAAGGAAGTCATGAAATACATGGCCTGGGTACATAAGCCAGCTGTGCAACCATAAAGTCAAAACACAACCATAAAGATGGTATCATTCTTCCCATTTACTACTCACTATTTACTGACCTACTGTACATGTACGACTCCATTTGTTTCAACAAGGGAGGATGAACCAACACTGGCTTACTGGAAGGCCATTTGGAATATGCACAAACACCATACCAACCCAGTGTTACAGCTACATGTTTTACAGTGGCAACAGGAGGCTGCCATGATATGCGTGAGTTGTACCATTGTAGCTTTAGCTCTGATCTGCTTTAGCTCATGTGCAACCATTTCTAAACAGCACAAAACCTTTACCATGGAGATCATCTGTTGATGTTTGTCCTTAATAGATTTCTATCAGTATTATATTCACACTGGATGACAATGTTGGAGCAAGCGCTAACATCTCCATCAATAAGTTAGCAGGAATGTTTGCCAATACAAACTAGTTGAACATATTTGTTCAGCAATACAGTGTCGCCATTTTGCCAATCCCAAAAGGTAAAGCCAGAGGTTATTACCTCACCATAATTTGTACTATAATATGATAAAATGACTACCTGAGAGTGTTAGCATCAAGCTATTAGCTACCGCACACCAGCTGGTATGCAAGAAGTACATGTACTGTAGCATATTATTTTCGAATCAATCATTTTTCTAATTTTGAATTTCACACATTAAAATAAAAAAAGACACATACATTTCTTGGGGGTGCTTAGGGGTGCTATGGCTATCCTAGGGGGAGCTGCAGCACCCCCTAGCGCCCCCTTGGCGCCGCCTATGTGCAACAGGGCAGCGTACTAGGCTATTTTAACATCCAAGGATAGTTCATGTTTCATATCAAAATACACTAACAGTAAATGTGTTGTGAATGTGTATATTGCACTTTGTTTGCTATGTGTTTTATCACAGCAGCACCAACAGTTATACAACTTTGAGACCTTAGGGGCAAAATGATCTGTTTCTGCTTTGAGTTTTTAGTAGGATCAACTGGCCTTCGATTTTAGTAGCACCATTTCCCTCCTGTCGCTTTAGTGTTGCTGCAGTTTTTTCCTCCACGTATTACCTGTGTTTTTCTTTTTTCAAATACTGACAAAGTCGTATAATGAATGTAATTTATAGCTTTTGTTTGGTAGAACCTCAAGTCTCAGTCTGATATTTGAATGCACTAGTCCCAAATGTGTCTTTCAATCAGAGAAAGTGGATTAGTATTAGCCTTTATTTGAAGTAGATTTCCTAGTGACTCTGAGGAATGGTGCTTGACTGGTCTGTGTCCCCGCCCCATGGCCTGATTGACGGATCCACTCTTGTGTGGGAAACATGTGCACTCCACTGTCATCCTGTCAAGATGATGCCACAAGATGATGATGTTGAAATGTGACAGGTGCTAAATATAAATGTTGCCCTTAATGCGACTTCACCTTCATATCAGCTCTTACAAGAAGGGTTAAATGAGGACTCTTGGTGTTTTGATGCATGTTGATGTGAACAATTACTCTAATGAATTGTGAAAAGGCAACCAGATTTACTAATAACTGAAAAATCCATCCAAGGCCTCTTTAAAAAAGACTATCCTTATTATCATACTGTATGTGTATAATGTACACGATATCAATATTTAGACACTTAAATGCCATGGTAATCGTCAATATGTGAACCAAACATCACACTCAATGAAAGATACTTTACACAACTTGTCTATACTGTCTAAAAAGAATGGGAGGAAAAGGAGAAACTGCTTGAGCATGATTGCCTGTGCATAAAAAAGCACACACAATGGCACTTTCTGTACAACAGTGTCACGACATAGGTCACGTAGGCAGAGCAACCCGCTGAACAGGCATTAGAAACTGAATAGATGAAAACAAAGCAGAGCCGGTCATTGCTCTCTTTTATCGGTTATATCATGATCAGGGGATAAAACATATAAAGCTATCCCTCGATCCAAAACACCGATTTATGTAAGGCTTGGAACTGAAATCAATACAGCCTGTGAATAAATAAATAAATACATTAAAATACATGTTTTTTACAGCAAAGGATTCGGCTAGAAATGATATTCTTATTATGCGCAATGGCACACAACAGTGTTTCATCTTAGCACACATTAGAGGCCTCTGATTCCTTCCAAAAGTTAATGCCATCTGGCAGGGTGGCCATAAATAGAAATACAAAAAGATGTCTTGGTGAAACAAATAATGGCACACGGCCCACTTTTTATTTTATATTCAGCTCTCGGATGTGCAGATGGTGTTTTTTGAGGCACTCTTTCACGTACACATTTATTATTTGGGCATGCAGTTCATGCCACAATGGATTAGACCCTCCAGAAAAACGTGGGCAAAAATCCTTGATTATGCGATTAAACATGCAGGGTTTTTATGTGATTTTATGCGTGAAATATGCAGAACTTTGCGAAAAAGAATAGATTTTTTTTTAAATATTGGGCTGTCATATTTCTCACACACAACCTGCCACTAACGTTAAACCCCTTTCCTATTCAATTAAACACATTCAATGTTTATTTAGTGTAAAAGCAATATGGCTATTTTACTTGAATCAAAGTGGGTTGTCACCGTCTATTTTCTCTAAGACTTATGCTCCAACACACAGTTGCACGGGGTGCAGAATAGTTTCCCCCCACTTTCGTGAAAGACATCGGGGTACTGCTTTGCCCGGTCTTTAGCAGAAATGTTCGTCGTGTGAGTTCCACACGTTCACTCTACGGTGTTGTTTACCTTCTGTGATGCGCGAGCTGATGACGTCGCGTCATCATCATCACTAATTGACGTCAAATTCCCTTTTTTCCCCTCAACTTTGTGTGGAAAGATGCAGGGATTATGCGGCCTTTTGATAAATATGCGGCCTTTTAAAAATCTGTGCCATTTTGCTGATTATGCGGTAAATTCTGCGATCGCAGAATCGCGTTTTTCTGGAGGGTCTATGGATTGGTTCTTATCTGTAATTGTTCAAATGAAAAACAGTACTCACTGATCTCACAGGCATACACCCTATACATAACATGCCACACCATGTGATTAATCATCAACAATCAACAAATTGTTTGGTTTTTCAACAGCAAAACAACACAATGGAAACTATAATCCCTACAAGTAAAAACCCAAATTGTACTTAGGTTAAAGTATGTTTTATTGGCTAAGTGTACTGAAGGGCCCTGAAAACCTAAATTCACGATCAGTGATTATTTCACGTGAGAAGTCATTTTTGTTTTGTCTTTGCACTGGTTTGAAGTTGATGGATTTCAGTTGGAAACAGGTACAGCGGTCCCCTGAGAAGACAGCTTATAAGAACATATTAACAGTCTGTGTTGCTGGTACGGGGGGAGCTCATCGTTGTTCCATGTTTTTGCCTAACTTAACAAGGCAGGCAGAGGCACAGCCTGTAGAGTCCCAGGGGAAATTTAGAACGATCACGAGTCAGACTCACTCCTCTAGGACAAACTGACAAACTGGAGGAAGGTAGGATTCGACAGTTACAGACAGTGCATCACATCTAATTGGACACCAAAGAGAGCTGAAGGTGTTTCAGTCACACATCGCCACGTGTAGCTGAACTAATGTGAGCTGCTCTGCCTATAAGCTGCATAACTAAAATGTCATTAGCCTGAGGAGAGTATGTTAATGTATTGGGAATTAACACCACGCTACCCCCAAGGGATACATTCACCACTAATTCCAGCTGCGTGCACTTAAGCTATTTGGTTGCCAGTAGATAGCTCAGTGGCACAATCATTTTTCTCCTGCTCCTGCGAGATTTACTGTCAACAAGAAAGTGGAGCATTTCATTTAAGGTGTTTTATAACCCCATCCAAGTGTCAAAAAAAAAATCCTTTAAAAATGCTAATGTCAGTTATAATCACATTTCTGTACGTCCACTTTGACAACCTTTTAAAATTCCCCCAAAACGACCAGAATTTTTCTTAAATCAAGGCTTATAACTTTACTTTTTGCCACTTTAAATAAATCTAAAATGGGACTTTCCATTCGTATGTTGCACTGGACTATGCATTTATTTCAGTAAATCTATTCATCTAATTTGCATAGTTATTTTATGCTTCGTGTTCATTTTATGTGTAATTTGAATGCCTTTAATATCTTATGTTAGGAATTTTTGGACACTTCTGGAAATGCCTTGTTTTTGAAAAATGTATATGTTTCAAGTCCGGCTTAAAGATTAGCCTCATAAATTGCACAATTAATAAAAACAAATAAAGATTTATGTTTTTAATGACACATGTTTAACAAAGAATTCATATTTATGGGATGATTCTGTCTCATAAAGAGAAACCACAGGATTAATGTATCAAACCACAAGAGCCAGATGGACCTGACCGTATACTGGACCCTTTGTTGCAAGACAATCTAAATAGGACCAGTAATTCCATAAGATTTTCTGATAATAATCTGTTATTCCTCACTCTGGTTGCCGTGTTTTCAGATCTCTCCTCCTTTCTCCCCCTGAATCCGCCACGCTACATTGGTTGCCTGGATGTTACACTTCAACAGGGTGCCTGCTGCTGATTGGCCGCAGCTGCAGGAGGGCATGGAAGCTCTCTCACCAAAACAGACATAAAAGGCAGCGAGCGGGATCAGACCCAGAGAAGCATTCAATGAGCAACTTTGAGGAGCTTTAACAGAGAGCCCCTGACAGGTGAAACAAAGCAAAGAAAGGAGCTCACGGAGAACAATCACAAGAAACTGCAGAAGGGGAGAATTTCAAGGAAGGCTATTTAAAAAAAGGTAGAAATCTATAACAGGTGTTTACATTTGCAGTGTTACAGCAATTGTACCAAACAGTGAAAGCAAGTGAGTAAACTGAGACAGTTTTTGGGACATTTCTTTCCTCATTTTTGCTCTCAAATAAAAAGTCCAAAAAAAGCAGCATGTCTCTGGAGGTGAAGGAGAAGACCCACGTGCGCCTGGTATTTCTGGGAGCAGCAGGAGTGGGAAAGACAGCCCTGATCCAACGCTTCCTCGAAGACACATTCGAACCCAAACACAAGCGCACAGTGGAGGAGATGCACAGTAAGGAGTATGACATTGGTGGCGTGAAGATCTCCGTGGAGATCCTGGACACCAGTGGCAGCTACTCCTTCCCCGCCATGCGCAAGCTCTCCATCCAAAACAGCGACGCCTTCGCACTGGTGTACGCCGTGGACGACCCCGAGTCACTGGAGGCTGTCAAGATACTCCGAGATGAGATTCTGGAGATCAAGGAGGACAAGTACACACCCATCGTGGTGGTGGGGAACAAGGTGGACCGGGTGAAGGAGCGTCAGGTGTCCAATGAGGACGTGCTGTCCACCGTGGAGATGGATTGGAACAACAGTTATCTGGAAGCTTCAGCAAAGGAAAACGCCAATGTGGTGGAGGTGTTCAAGGAGCTCCTGCAGCAGGCCAACCTCCCCTGCCGCATCAGCCCCGCGCTGAGAAGACGCCGGGAGACTTTCCCCAAAGACACCAACTTCCGGCCGCCCATGAACAAAACCAACAGCTGTATTTTGTCATAATGACAGAGAGAGGGGAAGTGCCGTTTTGTTTCATGGAGGGCCAAGAGACGAGAGCACTAGTCAAATGCTGCTGGCCAGAGAAAAAGAATCAAGCTTGGACTTCAGTCGGTGGAGACCAAAGAGAATGAAATTAGTGATCTTTGACTGGCAAGGACTTTGTTCAGGGGTCACGATAAAAAGAGGAAAAGATACTGAGGAGGTGAACGGTATGAAGGCTGATCAGACTGCCAGTGGAAAGATGGAAGCTGTGTTTATCACTCAGTTCTTTACTCAATGTAATGTTGTTGCAGCTTATTTGGTGACATGCTGCTGGTGTGTAGATCAATGTATCCCTCATGGATTTTGAATTAAAATGTTCACTTACATCAAGGTTTGGACTGTTGCTAACACACTTTTTACAGAGAGAAAGCATGTTGTTTAACTTGCATAAGTTGTACGTTTCAAGTAAATTGTTTAAAATTTAGCAATTCAATATATGTAGCACATTATGTTTACAGTTGTTGTATTCAATCTCAATTTGCCATTGATAATATTTGTTTTTTAAATGTTGTAAAATGCAAATGTAAACGGTTAATGCACTTCTTATTTTTAAATTACCATTCAAAAGGATGTTTTAAGGTTTTTTGTTTTTTACCATGGTATATTCTCACAATGTTATTATTTGTTGCTGTTTATTTGACAAATGCATGTTGAATGTGGATCTAAATGTGCAATAAAAAGATATAAGCACAAAGAAAGTGAATGTTGTTGTTTGGAATGTATAGATGTGTAGGTTCTATGTAATGGCATTGGAAAATAGTTCAGTATTAACTAAATCATTCTGTGAAGGAGGTACGTTTTTTTAGGAGTAAATGATAAATCAACATTTAATCCCTCAAAATATAATTTCTTTAAAGAAATCAGGATCACGTTATATAGAATAAAGACACAACATGAATAATAAACCTCAAGGTCATGAACATGTTGCACTTATATTATATATATATATATAAAGTACTGTATTGTAGGACTGCCGTCATTTTGACAGTTATCTCATCAAACTTAAATATTTTTGATTAATATCCTGACTTACACAAAACTGAATTTTCAGAATACATTTAAGAGCTGCGTTTTTCATCAGTAGGAGATTTCTGCAGAGGGCAGAAGTCACTTTCGATTCAAAATGTGTGTGAGCAAACAGATTTCCCAGGGCAACAGATGTTCTGATGTCCTTTCAGGCAGAAGCAGGAAGACACAATGAAATAAATGACAGTAAAGATTAGAAGAATCTACATGTCAATGCAATGCACGTGTTAGAGAACTGTGAATATAGATTATTGTGGGGTTGGGTCCCAGCACATTCACTTTCTGCTCCATTGCATCAATTGAGTCTTAAAATGGGACCAAATAAACCAAAGTGCCAGGAGATTTAATCCCTGTTTTTTTTATATATTAGCTGAAATAATATAAGTGACATCAACTAGTAAATGATTGTATCAAGTGGACTGAAATCCAGAGTTGGAGCTTTACATTTCTCAACCGTCCGCATCCTACAGTATTACAAGATCTCTGTCGCCATCTGTTGATGCAACACATACATTACATCCACTGAAACTACTGTAGTAATAGCTTAGTGTACGTCAGGTATGAAATGCTTTCGTTTTTACCTTATTCATCTTGTAGAATACAGACGTCACTGCATAGCCTCATTAGTTAAATCAGCGATCTAATAACCAAAGAAATTAAGAAGATCATGCTATCGTCCATAATGAATCAGTAGTGATTGGACTGACTGAAAAGCATGTTCCAAGCTTTTGAAGAAGTCTATTGTGTAGCAGATGGCCTCTCTGAACCTGAAAGCGTTTAAAACATCATTGATAATATCGCAAATGCTTTCAACACCGCTTTAACTTCATGTGAAAGCAGGTGTGACATCCAAATTAAAGAAGCAGTTTAACTGGCTCAGTGCCTGAAAGGACAGCAGTCAAAGTTAAGCAAAAAGAAGCGTGGAAACATTTGAATATGAAATAGTTCAGCAGAACTCCAACACAAAACGGATCATGGTGCAGTTCCTGAAAAAGCTGTGCATGGTTCCCCTAAATGAACCTGTAGAGCGGAGACAGTTGAAGTGCTCAGGTTGAAGCACAGCCACCCCCCCCCCCACTCCATTCCATCAGATAAGATTGAACAAAGTTTCCTGTTCCAATTTGAGGAAGTGGCCTGGTAAACGTTTGCGGACAGTTCCTCTTTCAGTCCACATTTAAACATTCTTCCGCTCTCGTCTCATGTTCAGATGCAAAGGGAAGGAGGTGTAGAGGCTCTTCACTCACGCAGGTGTGTGGATTTGTTATCTCGACTTCTACTTTCATTTATATTCGAGATGGAGATTTGGAGGATTTATGGACACTCTACAAACACAACTTTAGTAGTACTGTTATTAGCATTTAACGGTCAGATTTAAGCTGCAGTAATGGAAGCCATTTACATTTTATGTCTCATTTTCTCAGATGTCTTTGCCCCTGGACTTGGTCAAAGCTCCTCAGCAGAATAAGAGACTCTGAGGCGTTTAGAACAAGTTCAGGGTCCTGGACAGAAACCAGCAGGATTATTGAAGAGTGTGTGGTTAAATGTCAGTAGATTCTGCGTTAAACTAAGTAGTAAGTGTTTCCTGCTTCTGGGGAAGAGTCAAAAATAGCTTAAAAATGTGTCATTACTATTTTAACTCTGGCTGAGTCTTAGTGGGGCATGTGTCAATGTGTAATATTTATATTTGTTTGTGTTCTATTTGATTTGTGTATTAGTCATCTTCTATTATTATGAATAAAGTAGGAATTATATTCCAGTCAGAACTTACATTTGGAAAAAAAAGTAATCAAAATATAATTTGACTATTTAATAGTATGTTGTTAATGTCAATAACATATTGTGTACACATAGTATTAGAGAATAATGACTATAATTGATTACCTTCTGCATCAAGCTTTAAATATTATCCACCATCTAATTATTTTACAAGGCAAAAGGTTCATTTTCATTCTGTTAGACACATGTAGGATTTATTTGACTATCAAACCTGGAGCCCTGGCTGCGTTACACAAAACGTTTCCTCCACCATACTTCCTTATAACTTCTGTACTGTATGTCCTTTAGTGCATCTGCTGCAACCGTAAAATGACAAAACTCATCATGCAATGCAAACTCTTTAAGTTAAGCATTTCCATCTAACTGTGTCTGAACACTGCAGGATGATGTGTGACGTGACTCCATGCTTCATAAAGCAAGCAGCCTTAGCTCTGACTGAAACTGCTACTGAAAGCTTCGGCTCAGGCGTGAACCCACTGAACTGCACATTTCTGACAGTTCCACAAATATCTTCACACTTCCAAAGAAGAATGCAAACTATATGTGTCTTACTGCCACCTGTGCTACTTTCATGTACTGTATACCCAAGTGTTTGTCATTTTAAATCCATATGATAAAATAAAAAAAGAGAAAAAGGTCATTCGCCCAAGAATAATAGTTTTATTTGCCAAATTCTTCAGCTGACTGAGAGGATGCACGTGATACATTACGTTGTGCTATATATGTTTTCAGATGGTGGGAAGCGTGTGTTAGTGAAGTGAAACAGTTTGCATTGCGTGTACAGTCCCATTATGTATCTTATCAGAGTAGAGTTTGACTTGTCTAACGCAGTGAATACAGTCAGTTTCTGCCAACATTTTATCCGTAAAACAAACAAGAACAACAGGTTAAAGAAAAAACGCATTAATCTTGGTCATCTGTGTGTGTGTGTGCTGGAATGTAAATGCAAGTGTGTGTGTGTTGCCTCAGTCATCCACAGCGATGTTGCGGAACAGATAAGCCATGGACTCTCCGTTGTGGGTGCGGCGGATGGCCTCAGCCAGGATCATACTGACGTCCACAGTCTTGATTTTTGGACACTGAAGCTTCTGCACCTCGTGAGGCACGGTGTTGGTCACCACCACCTGGAGGCGCAAAGCAACAGCTCAGTGACAAATAAAGAGGATGTTCCACTGTTCAAGTCAGTCTGTCATCTGGTTTGTGATATGAGGAATGGAACTTTTCTCTTGCTGAGACAATCAAGACATGCTCATCAAATGTCATATATTGATTATGAATACATATGGAGGGATACATCACAAAACATTTGCCTTTGTTTCAAAAAGAAAATCAATATAAGCAAAAGAGTGAAAGTTATTTGCAGAGTTGATTTAGCATTTTAATTCACTTTTGAGGCCGAAGGCAATATGCTGATCTGTAGTGTGTATATGTTCTGGAGTGATGGGAAAGCATTGGATTTGTACCAAATTAATTAATAACATTTACTGAATCTAGGTCAATGTTGTCCTTATTTTTTAAATCCACATACATTTCTCAAGCACTTTAGAATGTAAACTTCAGTGATAAGACCCGCTCAGGATTTTACCTCATCGATGGCGGAGTCCTCCAGGAGTCTGGGTGCGTCAGCAGACAGCAGGCCGTGTGTCGCCATGATGTAGATCTTGTAGGCTCCCCTCTCCTTGAGGATTTCTGCTGTGGCAACAAAGTCCTCCACATCATCGATGATGTCATCCTGAGATAAGGTACACAGATAATGGGTCAGGCATCACACAATGAAGAGTGAAACAAATTAAGAAGCAATAAATACAATGCATATATTTACATTGCTGGAATATGAATGTAAAGATTCAAGTTGTCATTAAGTGGGTGACAGTGACATGACTGATAAGGTCAAACAAATATATATACTGTAACTGTTACACATACTTGGTCTTTCTGCGATATGTTGTGGTAATCTCCCCCTCATTAGAAGCAATGTACTCACTGAACCCCACACAACTGTCACATATTTTGTATAATACCTCATTTTGAAGGATTAATATGCAAAACGCTCTTACACTGTACAATACAATAACATTTTAAGGTCTTACAACAATGATGGCAATTCTGCCTCCCACGTCTCCAACAACAGTGATGGGGGGCTTCTCCTTCGCCATCATTACTGAAAGACACATAAAGGAATGTTACTTAAAAGAGGAAAGGAAGTGAGATCTATCCTGCAACACCAATCAGGAACAGATCATTGAGGTCAGGTTCATTTAAGGAAGATTGGGTTTAAAAACCTGCAAACATCATGCAAACGCTCTACCCCAGCAAGCTTCCAGCTACCAGCTACCAGAGCACCAACTCAATGACTGCAGTCCACTCAAGAGCTTTGAGGCAAAGTTATCTGTGGGAGAAATTGGTGCTGAATTTGAATCAAGACTCAAATGGATTTAGATGATGGTTGCTTTGCTGTAGCAGTAAATGGACCAGTGGGTGTAGCAGAGACTCTTTTAGAAACCACTGACCAGGATCAAAGATGATTTGGAAGCAAGTCAAATACCATTTTTGACACTTTAGAGTATTGATGTTGCCAATACAATGATGTGTCTAATGCCCCCCAATTTGAAGTCTATCAACCCTGCATGCATATTTAAATATAACAAGTACTTGAAGGGGTTTCAAATATTTGTTGATCCTGGTCTAGAACCTGTCACATCTGCCTTTGAGGGTCCCGCACACTGAGGCTCTGACCACGCCAACAAGCTTCTTCCAAACAACATCAGGGCACATTGTGAGCTCAGTTCCCCAATCCATTACAAGACCAAGGCATCTGTGCAGAATCTAAAATATGAAAGGTTTTTAACAGTTACAGACGTGGGAAAGAAAGGAAGGAAAGCAACTACAATCCAATTACAAGGATTTAGTTTTTGAAACAATTGAGAATCAAACTGTTTCTGAGTCACAACAAACAGCATCAAGCAAAAAAGATTTAGAAACATGAGCAGGATTTTAAAAACACATCAAGAATTTCAGACATTGGTATGATCATTGCCATGATGTCTTGTGAAGCAATTGGTGAGACAATTTGGAGTTCACACTGATCAGAGTGCCGAGTTAAATGGAATTTGATAACCTAAATCTACTAGGCAATTTATTAAGTAATCGTTTTTTAAGGATTACACGTCTGCAGGGACTAAAATAACGTGACTTAAATCATCCATGTCATATAATAATAATCATTATTCTTGATTTCTGAATTCATTTCAACTGAGATCTGTATGAGACTGAGGGCTTCCAACAATTATCATTGCACTGATCCAAGTATGCCGTAGTGTTTCAGGACAGAAAGACTACTTTTAAAAAGATGGAAACATGTTTTTTCCCTTTCCCTTGATAAGAGAAATACGTAAAAAGCCGTGGACACCGTGGCAATCAAAACAGCAACATGATGGCATCATTCTTGTATGTAGCCTGGATAAACATGGGCCCGCCATGTTTAGAGTGCTTCATTTCCTCATTCTGTTTTCAAAACTAGTTACAAATAAAAAACATCAGAACAGTCATTAATAGAAAAGATTTGTTGATGAAATGTGCTGGCTAAGAAAAAGTTATCTTTGATTTTGATTTCTAACGATGGGACCGGCATAATGTAACTGTAACCACTTTCATCGGATCACCGCCACTTTGATTTTTGAATGTTTAGATGTGAAATTAATTGGAAGCTCTTAGCAACTCATTCAGTTATTCCATGCGAGGGAGGCATCAGAAGGAAGCACGAATGGATTCAAGCGTTATGATCCTACTTGGGAGCTCTAAGCCAGGATATGAAGATTGACGTCTCCTCTCTCCGCCAGCTAAAGACAGGATGGAAGAGAAAGTATTAACATACAATTAAACATACAGCAACAGAACCATACTGAGCAAAAATAATGACACAACATTCTTCAAATGAAAAGGATGTAAATCCCAGAGCAGCTGCAGTCAGGATGAATTGACAAGTCACGTAATTGAGGCATGTATGGAGGCAGAAAGAGAGAGAGAGAGACGGCTGGAATTAGTGCGATCCAGCTCCTGCTGGGGAGGAGAAGGCTGACATAAAACATATCTCCAAGTCAAGAAGGGGAGAAGGAGGAAGATGAGAAGAGAGAATACAGGGCAAGATGAGATGAGGGGGGAAATAAATCCAGCCGAGGAAAAGAAAGGGGGCGATGTCAGTCAATGCCTGCAGTATTTCACAGCTGGCTACGACAACGCCTGCGGAAGGGCAGACCTAAGACGTGTGTGTGTGTGTGTGTGTGTGTGTGTGTGTGTGTGTGTGTGTGTGTGTGTGTGTGTGTGTGTGTGTGTGTGTGTGTGTAGGGGCATTACTCCGGTCTTAAGCTGGCCATTTAAGGCAGCTTGAAGAGAAGACTGATGCTGCGAGCCACGGTCAGCCCTGATACTGGACCTCACTCAGAGGTATTTGGGTTTTATCAGGACTATTAAAATAAGAAAAACAATCCCAAGACATCTGTTATGCTTCACGATTTAGTGAACTCAACCTGGGCTTATGGTTTATTTGGCTTCGGACACACGAACAGCAGCTGGCCTTCATGCTTGTTGCAGTTTTATGAGCACAAAGCTTTAAAATCAAGCTCTCTAATCTGGCGGAAATGTAGACATGTAGCTCTCCACGACCCACACCAGGAGAACTGCACTGGCCGGCAGTTTCTCTTTATTTGGCCAGGACAGGTCAGCCGGCGCCAAGAGGCCATGTACCATGCAGTTTGTTACAAAAGGCACATTCCCCTGTTTTGCAGTTGAACCATTTTGAATAAAATCCATGCTTGGGATAATACAGTTGCAAATGTTTGTATAGATGAGCATATAGCTTTCCCCTTGCATACATTGTAGTGCGGAACCTCTCATGGAAGAAGAACAGGTTTGGAGGAATATGTACACTGAAGCCAACATTAACCTGAAAGTCAACTTTGTTTACACACAACCAGCAATACGTACACAACCATTCATAAAACAGGTGTTCTTCAGCAGGATTTGGCTGTGGGGCGTTTCTTACATGGCAGCTCGAGGCCGGTGTGTCCCGGGGTGGTGCGAGACATGGGCGGCGGAGATTGCCGTCCGTCAGGCATGTCCAACTCTGAGTGGTGGGCTTCTCCGTGCATCACTGCCAGGCCCAGGCGCAGCCTCTCGGCGTAGGACTGAGCTCTGAGACGGACGGACACACGCAAGAGTCAACGGCTGACAAATGCAACACGTTCAAACAGATATGCAGGCAAAACAGACAGTGGGAATGGGAAGTCAAAAGCACAATAACAACGTGACAATGAAGATGGACAGCAGGAGAAGTGACGCCTTCCTGTTGAACAGAGAGAGGCAACTAGAGATTGTAGTGACTGGGCTGTCGTGTTACCTCTTGGCAGATGAAGGGGACCTTGCAACAATTACGGCATTCCTGTAGTCTGGGATCTGAGGAGAGAGAGACATTATTTTCAATGCTAAAATACAAAAGTGACAGCTGACCTGACATGATAGTTTTACAGGGTTTCCCACACATAGACTTTACTTGGGCGGGCCGCCCAGGTATATTAACGTCCACCAAAGTATATTTCGCGACCCATTTAGATAAAATCCGTTGTGATCTGCGATCCATTAACTGCCTCTCCTGTACCTGTTCGCTCTGCTATCGCGTGACGGATCTGCTTTATGCGCTCTGCAGTAACTCAGAGGTCATAAGCGTGCTCCAGTAGCACCCCCCCGGTTCTAGGCTACCACCACAAGTATATTTCAGATCTATGGGAAACACTGTATACTATTTCATTTTGTACTTAATGTATAACAATTATTTGCAAAACATGTCTATAAACACACCATACCCAGAAAGGAGCAGGGAGAAGAAAATAATCCTATATTACCTGCCCCTTTCTAGAAAATAAATAAATAAATAGAAATATATGGTCTCTCCTTCATATTTTCTTATTCACAGCCAATCATAACAGTATCGCAGGAAAATAAAAGAAACACAAAAACGTAGTTCCCCCTTGACAGTTAACGGAAAGAAACAAAACAAAACCAAAACATCACATGTACCAGGAAAAGTTCAACACCCTCATCTGAGTCCTACTGGAGTAGAAGGGGGAAAAGGCACATAATAATAATAATAACTGCAAATACAGTAGGAGGAAAGTAGGAGGACCCAATGGTTTTTGTGATACTCTGCCTCACCTCCTCCTGGATGTACTGGATGAGGAAGGGGGAAGCTCTCAGGTTGTCAACGGGGAAGCTGAAGAAACCCTGGATCTCTTTCTGGTGGAGGTCCATGGTGATGATGTGGGTTAGACCTGCAACACAAAACACATATGCCTCAAGTTCAGAGCAAATGTCTGCAGTGTTTGAAGCACAAAGAACAGCTGTCCCTGGAGACATAGAGATATAAGTAGGTAATAAGTCTTGGGAAAAATAGTTTTAAATAATGTGGGGTGCAATTTCATACAGCTCCTGGCCTCAACATAACACATTAATAATACAACAGAACTTTCACAGTGTTTAATTTATACAGGGCTCTAAGTGGATATATTATTTGCAGCTAAAGCATGGAGCAAACCTCAGGACTAGTCACTAGACAAACCACACATAATAATTATTTTAATGTACTTGCACATATACTTTAGTCTACAAGGAGCAAACGTTACGTCTGGTAAAATAATCCAAAATAAAATATGACTGGTCAGTTACAACTGGAGTTGTGGTGTTACACAACAATATGGATTTTGTAAGATATGTGTTGGTTTCTAAATTATGGCAAAATAAAATCACAACCCAGAGTCTGTACCAGCTTTAGCTAACATGGATGCTAGCAGCTTGCAGACGATGGACCCCCTCTTCCTCATCTTGCACTGCTTGCTGTAGGGAAAGTAGGGAATGACCCCGATGATGTTCTTGGCACAGTTAGTCTTCAGAGCGTAGGCCATAACCAGCAGCTCCATGATGGCCGTGTTGACATCCCTGAGAAACAACACATTCAAGTCAACACATAGAACACATCACATTTCATCTAAATAATTGTCAACCCCCTCTCTACTGTAAATTAAGTAAAGTAACCTAATCACGTGCCCTTTTATTAGACTACATCTTAAGCAGCTTCCTCAAAAGTGAATGGCTAAACGAGGACAGTTTCACTACTTTAAACAGGCAAAGAGCTGTTGGTGTAACAGGACACTGCATGTTACCATCCTGAAACAAGAGATCCACTAGTTGTGTCTCCACCTGTGACCTCTGCTTACCTCTCAGAGCTTCCTCCTTCATCACAGTAAATAACTAACATGTTGCTTTTTTTCTTCTTCACTTGCTGCATAGTTAAACATCATTTGGCGTTACACCTCCGAGGCAAAAGTATGCTACGTGATTCTTAAATGTGAAATAAAAAGACAAACTTACCAGGGAAACTGAACATAAATTAGACATTGTTTAACCTGTTTCAGCTATTTTCCTAATATGACAAATGCATATACTTCAATGGCGAATTTGTTATGCGAATGCATTACAATTTCTCCTTCAGTCATTGTCATGTGAAGGATACTCATTATGCCATGTAAAACTACAGGGGGATTCAGATGGAGGTGCATGTACATTTAAAACAGTGTGTTAATAAACCATACTTTTATAGCTGCATTTTTGTTGGCTACTTGGTGGCAGACATTTGCCCTTGCCGACGTGTTACACATCCATCAGACTCAGACTGACATAGCGCTAAATGCTCATTTAGAGTCGTGTTTCTGGACAATATTTACTTTTATTGAAGATTATTTTGCCTTCACCATGACCTAAGAAAAATATGTGAGTCTTTAGCTTGCTAGATTCCCATTGTTACATTTTTCAGTCTGTTGTTTTATGTCTAACTTTTTGCTGAACAACTTCTTAATGCTTCTGGAAACGAGATTGATAGAGGGCGAAACATGAACTTTATTAGAAGAAGCTTAATAAAACCTCAGTAGGTTTTCATAAACTTCTCTGAGGGTTCATAATATTACACATAATGATATGACTTAATATAGAACACTAAAGTATCCATCTTGTCTCACCTGGGAATGGTCTGAATGATAAAGATGTCTTGTCCACGTACAGACTCTTGTACTTCCACTTTGGTCTCTGAAAACAAAACAAACAATGAAAAAAAATAATTCACATCATGTAGGTTCAAGAGCAAAGTCTAAACCACAGCTTATTAATCTGACATGCATTATGGAGAAGAGGAAATAAATCAGCCTTACCCGAGTTTGACCCTTGATAAACCACTGACTTGCCCAACTCTACACCCAATCGTCTGGGAAGAAACAAACGGGACAACGTGTTAAAACACAAACACACCCTTTACGTTTTCATTAATTGAAGTGAAGTGTGTGAATTTAGTGTGTACTAGACTAATGTTTTGTATTTGTGTTTTCGAACAGCAGGTTTTTAAACACATAATAACGACTTGTTTAAGAAAATACAATTGTCATTCTGATAATCTGTTTGTATTAAAGACATTTGATGGATCATTAGTCTATTGATGAATTAGTACATTCACTGAAAAGCTATTGTGCTAATTGATTGATCAGATGTATTTCAGCAAAAGCACCAAACATTCTCTGGTTCAAGCTTCTAAAATGTGAGGCTGTGATTTTGTGTTTCTTTTTTTACCTTTTTCTTTTGGGGTTTGGAAAACAAGACATTTGAACACATCAACTAGAGCTAGCAATACACGCATCATTTAACATACCAGACAAAACATTAAAAAAAATATTCAGTATAAAAGACAGACTAATAAATAAATAAAAAGTAGTTGTTTGATATTTTGGGTGCGTGTGCAAGATACGGCCTGCAAAGCGTACATTCGCCAACTTCTAAAATGCATCCCATTGACTATAAAACGTCAAGGTTTAATGAGGTTCAGTAGTGTAAACATCATCATTTGTTCAGACATCCACAAAAAGCATTGTTGATATTTTGACTCTTAGTGCAGAAAAATCCTGTTGCATCAAGTCGAACTCTGAACGAGCCCAGGCACCAAAAATACATCTAAGCCTCAGGCAGACAATTATGGTGTTTATTTAAAAAAAAACAGTTATTCAACAATGCCAACTATGAAAAGGGCTTGGTTTTGGGGGACAGTGGACGGCTACCTGCCAGTTCACACATTTATATCCTGTTAATCAAGACAGGCGCTTCTGTGTAGCCTCGCCCTTTTTACATCCCTCAAACTTATTCAAATATTCAAAAAAATGTCTTCATCGAGTGGCTATGGTAGAATTAAGTAGACAAAGAAGACAAAAATCATGTTTCATTTTCAACAAGGACTTAAATGTGGTCCTACAAATAATAATGACTTAAGTTTTCGGGGATATTACACACAGTGTAGTCACTACATGAGTAACTATACAGAACATTAGTCATTAACATTTGCTGTGTGCGCATGTTGTTATTCAACCTTTGCTCAACAGGGAAGCTCTACTTGGACCCAGAATGGTAACATAATCACCCATAATAATGTTCTGTAATGTTGCAAAGCAGTAAAAGCTAAGAAAGCTAAGCACTTTTCGTGTGAGCAGTGCAACTTATAAATCAGCTGTCAAAAAAGTTAACAGGTTTTGGGAAAAGAAATGGCTTCTTGGAGATTTTATTGGGAAAAAACACAAGAAGAAATTGGCGTTTGCATGACACTTTTAAGGGAAACAATGATTCAGGATTTAAACAAAGAATCATAACAATGCCAGGAGAAAGCTGATGTGTTTGTGCCAACATTTCATCTGTTAAAGCTGGATCATGTCCATTCCAAGATTATTAACAAGATGATTTACTAGTAATAGCAAGATAGGCCATCAAAGGAATCCAACTCCTAGTGTGTGTGTGTGTGTGTGTGTGTGTGTGTGTGTGTGTGTGTGTGTGTGGTATGTAAGGTTTTGTGCATGTAAGAAATCAGACAAGTAATGAAGATAACCCCATAATTTAACATTTACAGCAAATACTACTATCTACTATCTCAATCTGTCAAAAATTGGTATAACCATACGATTTGCACTGTGTGTGTGTGTGTGTGTGTGTGTGTGTGTGTGTGTGTGTTAATTGAACAGCAATAAATGCAAAACAATACACACCCACTGGCCTCGGGTCACCTGCAGCTAGACTCCCAGGAGTACTGTCAGGGACACGGCAGGTAACACAGACAGGCCAAACCTCAACATTACAGACATGAAAATACAATAATCCTTTTTTTACTTTAAGGTAAACGTCACTTACTCGGTGATCTTCTTGGCCAGCTCGATGCAGGCGGTGGAGGAGTTAGCAGAAAAGACACGGTACCCACTTCTTGAAACATTCATTTTCTATAGCCGTACGAAAGCTTGGGGGTTTGAGAGTAAGGGAACAAAGACTTGTGACCAGCAAAACGTCTAATGGGCATAGGCCTACTGCGTTGAACTCAACGTGGTAATTGGTTGAGTTTCACCAAAACCGGAAAACTAGTCCGTAATTAGCTTACCTGAAAAGCAGTTTCCACACTAAAACCTAAACTATTGGTTGGTTAAACTTCAACCAGATGCACTTTAAAGTAAGGAAATATAGACCTTGCTGAAACTGTGTTAAGCTGTAATGTATATAAACTAAAACAACAAAGCGCACATGCCCCACATGTAACGCTGGAGCAACTCTCGTGCTCGTGTTAGCAAATCAACAACTATCTTTCGCATCGACCAGTACTACACAAAAATCCCCTACAGCAGAAGGGAAGCTGGGCTCTGTGTTTCCATGCGGGTCACTGACTTTTTATCGTCTCCAGAACACAAACTCCGGTTTATGTTACCATGAAGACGAACTGAAATGTAACAAGAATTCTCTCTAGCACTGCTACAGTGTATTAACTTCGAAACTCCGCTGCTAGCATTCAATTGTTGCTATACTGTAAACTTTGTAGCAATGCGGTGGCAGCAGGGGGAAAAACGCCACGAGCACACGTTCATTGGGTGGAAGAAATGAGGGAGTGACTTTGAAGAGAGCCAATCAGAATCCAAAGCAAAACAACACAGAATCTGTTAGATGTATTTCTGACCAATCAGTGTGTGAGATTTGTATGACCTCAAATTAAAGCGCAACGACCAAAATATGTGGTCCTGGTGAGTTAATTTTCCTAAATATATCCAGATAGTGCTAGTGATTTAAAGCGTGTAATACTGCAATTATTTGGTTTAGGTAATATAGTGTACACACCCAAGAAGTAAGAAAGAAGTAGTATACTCCCAAAGGTAAAATCAGTAAAAGTGGTGATAACACTGTGAAACACTGGATTGGATATTATCAGAAAGATATTTCAATATTCCCTTTTGTATTATTATATATATTTGAATGTTAATATGTACAGTATTGGTACATTATTAAGGAAAAATATAATATGGGCAGTAAGTTGAGGTGTTAAGTTACTTGTTGCACCCTCAGGCAGTTTCAACAAGCATCCTATTACCTGATAATATGTTTGTGTGTAAAATCTGAAAAATAAATATAGTGGAGGGATACATACAATACAGCCCTCTACTCTTGAATCGCGCATGAAATGCTATGGCAAGTGTCTAAGATGGAATGCCAACCAAAACATTTCCAATCACACTTTGTATTATGCAAATGAGTGTAGATGCTATTGAGAATTGTGAATCCACACAAACATAGCTTTGTTTTTAATTTATTTTCAGAATAGAAATTAGTAGTAACTTTTTCTTTACATTCTTTCATTGTATACAACATCTGCTATGCTATGAGAACTTGGAAGAAAAATAACATTCATATGAACAATAAACAGAAAGTCACATGTGATAAAATAGTAGATTATGTAATATTGCAAATGTATCTAATGACAGTTAACTATACCTGGGTGTAACACATTCAACTGAGGACACAGTAGTCTCAAAGCTAACTTATAGCAAAAATAACAGTTATTGACATCAGTTAAAAAAAACGTTTATAGTTTTTATACAATCTATAGAATATGGATGAACATTTATTGGCTTTAATTGCAGTATAAAAGTGTCTTCATGTCAATGTGCGGTAGATTCCCAGTCAGAGACATTTTCTTTAGTTTGACTTCAATTTAAAAAAAATCTATTTGAAAAAAAAAAAGTAGTGGCTAAATGAAGCATAAATAAAGTAATTGATATAGTAAATGCTAAAGGGTTTCAAAAGATAGAGCATCCTGTTAACATCATTGTCAACTATAGGAATAAACAACTTTCCTTAGTTGTTCCTCAATTCAGCACCACAAAAAGCTGTCTATCACAGTGTGAACAAAAATACATAACAACAACCCGGGGATCCTGCCCGTCTGCCAGATTTGGCTTCACCGATTCCGATCGACACACCTTTCTTCCACTCCTTAGGTGACACTCAATTGCAGCACTTCTATTTCTTTAAACAGGTTATGCCATGAGGAAGAAAACAAAGGGAGTTTGTGTGTATCAATATGGGTCAGCTCAGTGAGGCTGGCAAATATTGCAGCTTTAAACACTGTCTGCAGATTGCTACTTTGTGCACCAAACACACTTACAGTTAGTGCCTACAGACACTCACAACATTTGTTTTGCTGTTGTGTCATCAGCAAATCTTGTATTACTGCCCTCCATTTTATTTGGTTATTTTACGACGACCTGCATTTAACAACCTACAATTATTGATGTTTTCACTTCCCTTTCCGAGGGTTTCTTCCTCTTTTAAGCAATCAACCATCGTTTTTTCCCACATTGCATTAAATGCAGTTGGTCAGCTTTTCAGCACCTTTTCTTTTAACAGGTCCAAGATGACCTGCCGCTCCTGGCTCTCCAGCTCAAATCTCCGTTCTCTCTCTTTTCTCTCAGCTCCCAGACGCTCCCTCTCCAGACTGATTTGACCTAAGAACAAAAAAAGGGAAATTAAGTCTGTGATTCAATGCCATTTAAAATTATGACGGCATACCAGTTCAGAGAATCTTTGATCCTTTTAAATGGACATTGTATTTTCCTGAATTACTTCACTGTCATTGATATATGAGATGTTCTTTCTTAAAGTGTAATGGTTCCTATTTTCTTTAGCTGCCCATATCTCAGATTTTGAAAAAGGAAATAAAAAATTATTTAAATAGTTTTTTTTGGTGTTAGTTTAGTAACAATTCCCCTCCTAAAAAATAAAGACAACTAAAAAAAGGCGGGATATTTTTGACCCCTTTTAGTTACAGTTGATATCATTATTACTTCATCTGAAACACCTGCAACCAATTTTAGATCAAAAGTACCCAGTAATACTTTTTTGTTATGGATACTCTAAAAGTAAAAAAACATTTAAAAGGAAAGCCATAAGACAGTGTTGAATTGAAATAATACGATAATATTTTTAGAAAAATCATACTCCTTTGAATCTCCAGCTCCTCCCGGCGCAGGGAAAGCTCCTCCTCTCGTAGCCGCTGCTCGGCTTCTGAGCGTTTCTCCAGGAAGCTGAGGATCTCAGAGTAGGTCTGGCAGCAGCACTGGCAGGGCCGCTTAGCTGTGGGCGCCGCAGAGAGCTCTGCCATCTCCTCGCGGTCCTCTTCTGGTTCTGTTGTGACAGTAATAATGTAAACATGCACATATTTCTGAAGGGACCAGACAACTACAACATCCATGAAGCTGGTAGGGAGAAATTTCTGAAGGACACATGGGAAACACAAACACTTGCGTACACAGGCTTTTTAACTGTTGTAGACATGATGTTACCTGACTTGGGTCCTTTCCTGTCCTGTCTTGGTGTCCGAATTAGTTTTTACCTGTAGTGTGTGTTTGTGTGATGGTGATGTTGGGTTTGTCCTGCTCAGGTAGAGTTAGTTCTTCGAGGGCTCGCTTTCTTAGTTCGTCGTCCTAAAAATAAATTAACATTAACATAACATTAAGAACATTGAGGAGTAGAATTATAAGCGCCAGCAGCAACTTTTACCAACAGTAGCCGTATACGTTCTTATAGTAATGTCAATACTAGAGTTGTTGTAGCAGCAGTATTAGTGGTAGTGGTAGTGCTGTATCGTCAGATTTGGAGTTAAATTGTGACTGAATGCCACCAAGAGGAAGAAAAGGGAAGTGGTAAAGTAGTTACAGAGAACATAACAAATATCCGTTGACTTCAATGTCCTACTACTCTTGTGAAACCTTAGTTCCAATTACAGTATCAGAAAATAACAAATAATACACATTTAAAAAAAGCTGCATTGACCTATAGTTGATCAGATAATGGGCAACCTAACTCTAATTACCATGTGTGGAGTGAGTTTCAAATATATGGATTAAAATAAAAAAGGGCGAAGCAAGTTAAAACATGTTGTGTAATATATGTCATCTGAGACAATATTGACTCTACCATTGGTTCCCAGAGAGGCATAAAATAATATCAATGGTAATGGTAATCCACTAGACAGGAAAATAAGAGAAAAGTGCTATACTTGTATTATACTTGAGGGTTTTCTCTAAACAAGCTATTTTTTTTCTTATGGCCGCTTACAATTATTCAGATGAGATGCTCACTACTTACATATGCCACGTGAATATGGTCTTACAATGACATTGCTTCATTTTAAGGGGTTACAAGCTTAAAAGGTTTGGAACCACTGGACTTTAAAGAAATATTCTGTCTTTTGAATATTCCTGTCATCCTTGAAATCATTATAATTGAGCTCAATTGTCCTTGGCTGAGAAAATGTTATGTTACTAACTAAGAATTACTGCTGTATGCTGCAATATAAAGGGATTTCCGCTCAAACCTGTGTGATGTGTAACATATAAAGTTGATGTGCCCCTCTAAACCAGCTCTTGGGCACTAAAGCATCCTCTGTAAAGATACATCTCTTGTTCTGGTAGTGTCACATCGATTTCACTTCTCTTCTCAGCAAACAAACCCACCTGGTACTTTGTGTTTTCCCCGCCGGCCAGAAGCCCCTTCTCCGCCTCCAGCTCCAAAACCTCATGGAGCAGGTCTTCCTTTTGAGCGTACAACCTCTCTGTTCCAAATCTGAGCATACCAAAAGCACACAATCATTAAACTTCAGTTTGTTTCACATCTTCAAGTCATCACACATGCAGATATTTACTAAGGAAACATTAACGTTTATTCCTGGCGACTGGACCAACCTGCGCAGACTGGGGAAGTCTTGCTTCTTGTAGTAGTCCAGCAGCAGCATGGTCCTCTCTCTGCACCTCCTGGCGTCCACCTCAAAGTTCTCATCTTGTAGAGCTGCAGTGATGATCTCACCAACACGGGCCCAGATCCGTCCTGATTGAAATTAATGAGTTTACAAAACTATGAATATGTAGTATAGAAGAAAAGGGCCATTCACTTTGTAGCTCATCACATTTTCCTATTGATTGGTCCCTGTTGTGTGATGGATTTATTGTGTGATTGTTGGATGATTTAACAAAATAGCAAAGAACACACTTAGGTAATAATAAACCTTAAAGTTGCTATTATTGTTTTACATGAATATGGTTTGTATCCCCATTTTATTTGCAGGAACTGCAGCTCTCTGCATCTAAAGAGTTGTTGATTGTTGATTGTTCTTTTAAAAACAGGACTCACCTGGCTCCTTTGAGGCGAAGGGGTTCTGGGCGATGACCTCTCGCAGAAGGATGATGTCATGACGAGCTGAAAAACGAACCTGGCGCTTGCGTGGAGCTGTGGAGGTGCCGGCGAGGGAAAATCCTGAAGTTAGGAATAGATACTGCATAAAGTCATACTTTGAAATACAGTAAAGTTAAATAATGAAAAGAGTACATTATTGACATTAAGGGTCTGGTTCCTAAAAAGTAAGTTAAAACACACAATTATATAATAATAATAATAATAATAATAATAATTGTGTTATGATTATTATTATTATTAACATTACAGGTCAAGTCCTAAACTTGGGCGTATGTTAGTGCTTTGATTCTTATTTACCTGAATCATAGCATAAGGTCTTTAATACAAACTGTGGAATATTTTACAACTACATTACTGTCTACCATACATATAACTAACAAACCAGATACTAAAGTAGGCCTACTCTGTACAATGACAATAAAGTTTAAAATGCTGACTAATAGATGTTATGTTGGAGAGTAAGTATGGCCTGTGTTCTCGGTGCAGAGGTAAATGTGACAGCAGTTTCAGTTGTTGCAGGACTGCTGTTTGACAGATGACAGCAGCTCTCTCACGGCTGAGCTCCTCTGTGTACAAGTGCCAGCAACCGGTAATCTGCAGCTACACGAATGTACACACAGAAAAGGGAGAAAATAGCCTGTAAAACACTGATAGCCGTGTACACAGAGGCTACAGCACGTACAATGCCGGACCACGCGTCAGAGGAGGAGGAGCATTTGCGCACGAATCGAGAGAAGCACCAAACGCCGTTCTAGAGATGTTAATATAAGTGGTAGAAAAGCGGTTTGACGTGGAGCTGGTCATGTATCTCACCGTTGTTGATCGGTAGTTCCACCACTACCCGTTCCATGTTTCTGTTCGGTGCATCCGGGAGCCGGCTGACGCGCACTGCACACGTCCAGTCACCAGTACAGGTTCCCTACTGACGTGTAACTCAACTTGGCGGAAAACCAGATTCTGGCAAAACAGAGTACCGCTCTTCACTTTCAGTGGCACTTACTCCATTTGGCCACAAGATGGAGCCAGAGAACTGCTGTTCAATGACCCTGAAGAGGAAAAAGCACCACAAAATTTCTTCCACTGGTAATTAACTCTTCAGTGAGACGTGTTTCCACAAACAATGGGAATGATTACATTCACTAAAAAAGAATGGCCCCTCAAGGTTACATTTCTAAAAAGATTCAGACTCTGAGAAAAGCAAAGATTCCAAATTCAAACCTTATATATTTATATATGTGTGCAAATATAAAAGTACTTGAGTTCTTGTGAACAGTGTTTAGCACTAACTAACCACTAGGTGTCCCCAAAATGATTGAAAACATTTGTATTAATCCTACATCATTCGCATGCTGAATTTCTCATCCTCAACTTAAAAAGTACATGTGTAAAGTCAGTGGCCAATACCTTAACTCCAGCAGTTAGATTTGATTGCAATTTGGATTCTCATGCTCACCTTTATCTAATGATCTACCTTTTCGCACCAATGGGATATGTGCAGGGCCGTCCCTGGCCAACATGAGGCCCCATGCAAAGTTATAAGATGAGGCCCTCTGTTTCGCGAGCGTCGACGACTACGGAGGGGAGGTGCTAGTGGAGCCTCGCAGCGGCGACACCGTGTCGCGCCACACTAATTACGCCGCATAATTGCGCCTCAGTTTAGGCACCCTCCGGAAGGTGAGGCCCCACGCAGTCGGCATGATCGGCCTGTAGGGAGGGACGGCCCTGGATATGCTCTTATCTCTCCTACCTTTATGCAGTTATCAAGATGTTAATGAACACTGTACTATCTTATTGTATGTAGTACAAATCCCCTTTAGGTGACTGTCAAGTGATGCCTTTCTTTGGTATTTAGAGAACCAAAATATAGAAATGTAATACAAAGGGAACAGCTTAGTGCTCCACAAAAAGAGAAGCTGTTTAACAATGTTGAGCATGGACTTTTTACTTTAGGATATTAATTAGCAAAACAAGGGGAAATAAATGATTGATTAACAAAATATTTTAAACACATGTTGATGAATGTGAATGGTATGAAAGCTAATGAATACCTTGTAGGTGATGTTCTAGGGATTCAAATGCTTGTTAGCGACTGAAACTTCTGTTATATTCAAACAGAACATTACAAAACTGTACTCACATTTCCATACGTGATCTCTTGTTGATCATTGCATGCAACAACACGAGAAAGCACTTCATTATATTTATTTTGGCTGTTATTTAACTCATAACCTCTATCACAAATGTGTCCTTTGCTTTGGTCGAAAATTACATTTTTTATCCCTCGTGTGTTGCAATTACTTGTTGTTGCTAAGGTGATTATGCAACCATGATGTTAAAAATATCCAAAGAACCCTTCTAGCCTTTAAAGCAACTTGGAAATGTAAACGGTGAATGCTGCGCTTTATAATTAGTCTTATCCTCGAGTTCTGGTATCGCAAATAACAAGGATAATGTTTGATTGAACTTCTGTTTTGGAGGATGAAATGAAACCCCATGAATCCTGTGCCGGAACACTATGTGCTCTTTCTGTTACTGTGCTCATCTTTTATTGGACATTCAGATCATCACTGCGATATAATACATATTTATTTGGTATATTTGCAGTCAGAAAAATCTACTGCAGTCAGAAAATATATATATTTCATGCATGTAGTGAAATATAGACCTGTAACTAACTAATGCCATACCTAAATAAGCTGCAGTTCTTTCAGGAGCCAACTATGATTGGTAGAGTTAAAACACAGAAGTCACATGTTCTTCAATCTCATTTAATAAAGAAGCACACTATGAAACTCTGAGAAGTAAATAAATAAGAGAGAGAGATTTCTCGAAGGATAAAGGGGCCTACAGACCAAACTGACACCAAAGAAAACGTCCCGACGGAACACGACTGTTGTGTCGCCTCATGTCTCCTGCGTCTTGGCCAACAGTCGCACTGGAACACACCGGGTGTTTCTCAATGTCGAGTAAAGCTGCTCCAGAGCCACTATTTCAAGGATACTACGTCATTGAGTCCCGCCGAAGGACTGTTCCAATGTCCAGGATACTTGGAATTATACCGAGGCCGGCGTCCTTCGTGGCGGGATATTTCGAGGCTGCACATGTGTAGACTCTGTGGTCTTACAATGATTTGCGCACGGACCAATTTCCAAATCTATGGCAGAAATCGCACTCCATTTAAGGCGGGGCCTTGCATATGACGCACACCTGCACACCTGTTAGCCACAATTCTTCATTTTTCGAGGCTAGGAAGGATTCTTGCCTCGCTTCTGAAGCAACTGAATCGGAGGTACATGTGCTACCAAGCAAGCCTCCTCGACATTGAGAAACACCCAACGCAAAGACTTCAGCCGACGGCCAAGTAGCACGTACGAAATGTGCATGCGTGAGTGGCAATAAATCTCCTTAGCAGCAGGCGGCGGTAGTGTGTATTCGTCATTCAAAAGAGGCAACAACCGGAAGACAGACTGCGTGATACACCGAGAGAAGAAGAACAGACTGCGTGATATAAACAAACAACAAATAGCGTGTGCGTTCCAAAATCGGGTTGGTGTGTCCGGACCTTAAAGCCCCTGACACATCAACCCGATTTTGGCCGTCGATGGGCGTCCTGTCGCCCTACTCATATTGGTGTGTCCCGCACCGTTGTGTCTTTTCGGCCGTGCCGACACCTTCCGCCGCCGATTCAACATGTTGAATTGGGAGGCTGTCGGCTAAAGGCCGTCGGCCAAAGAAATCACTTCGGTTGGCTGTTCAGCTTAGCGAATCAGTGCATGAGAAGCAAAACGGAAGTGAGGGACCCAAACAAACGATTAAGAAGGCAAATCTGAGATTTCATTTAACTCCAGCTCTCGACACAGATTCGGGAAAGCCCCATGAGCTTCTCGCTGTAGAGTGAAAATGGAATGCACATGCTATTTGTTGTTTGTTTGTTTATATCACGCAGTCTGTTCTTCTTCTCTCGGTGTATCACGCAGTCTGTCTTCCGGTTGTTGCCTCTTATGAAAGAGGTGGTGTGCGTTTGCAGCGTCGCGTTGAAGCTTGCCGGTGGGCGTGTCTGGCGTGCGACCAACAACCAATCATATAAATCTCCCGCCCTGGACACACAAGCACGCGGTTTGATTGGCTAGAGCTTGTACTGGCATATGATTTGATTGGCTGATTGGCTGACGCAACCACAATGCAGTTTGGCAAAGCGTGACGTCACCTCGCTTTGCTCGCTTCAAAAGTTGAGCAATGTTCAACTTTTGAAGCTTTGACAGAAGCGTCAGCCAATCAAATCATATGCCACTACAAGCTCTAGCCAATCAAACCGTGTGCTTGTGTGTCCGGGGCGGGAGATTCGTGTGAGATGAGCCTACTGTCATCGCTCCCATGGCATTTATCTGAGCAAACACACATTTGCATGACATTGCTGCGTCATCATGAGAGGGAGATAAACAGAGAAGCAGGACATGGCAACCTATTCTATTGTAATCATTTGATTAGTTTGATAGAGATGTGGGGAGAGTGTTTTAAGGTCACATTTGGAGGGAGGAATGAAAGCAGAGATAGATAGAGAAAGTGTGCAGGGAGGATTGACTGTGGCATGAGTCATAGTTGTTTTGTTTTTTTTGAAAGAGAGGAAATCAGCTTTGTTTCCTGCATTGGTGACTTTATAAGAGAGTTAATGGAATACGGCAATGTTCCAAGTAAAGGGGCTGGGACTGCCCACGCTCCCATTACTGAGATATTCAGCGTTGCTATTATTTAGAAACCCCTGGACTGAAGAGAGAGAAACAGCTTGACTATTCAATGACAGAGGGTGGTTGGACAGAATGTGGAAGGTGTATGAAATTACTTTTATTACGTGTCATCATAATCATCATCAACTGTTATGCACTGTGATTATCCAGTACAACTCCTCGCTATGGTTATGGAAAATGAGAGAATAGAAAGTGGGCAGGCTCCAGCTGTTCGCTCACCAGCAGCTGGTTTCCCCAGTGTGTGGATGTCAGGGGATTGTTAATTGGAAAGGACACAGAGTCCTGGTCCTGCTCGGATCAAATAACTTTTACAGGAAGCACCTCAGAGCAGATCGACCTTTATGAGATCAATACGAAGAGTTTTCCCTCTTAGCAACAGCCTGACTACTCTACAAATTGCCTAATTTCGACTCTTGCAGGGTTGAAAAAAAAAGACATGTTTCTGCTTTGGACACACTTCTGAGAATCTGCTCTCATATTTTGCAGCACTTTTTATATAGTTTGATACTTAACATTTTAATACACTCAGTTGCTTTTAAGCACATCTAAAACTAATTCAATCGGACAAAACAGTGCTGGAATACATGCTACCTTAAAGTGGACCTATCATGCTATATTTGAAAAATATATTGTAGGGCCATACCTATACAAAACATGTCTGTGAAGTTTTTTTTTCAAAATACCAAACAGATCACCCATTGTAGCCATGCCTCTTACTGCTCATACCCCTCTTTTGCAGCCCTGTTAGAGAAAGGCGGATTTTGGGTCCTTAGCTTGAAAAAAAGAAAGAAGAGGAGGCGGAGCTAATGCCTGATCAGAATTCTACCGGAGACAAAGTTAAATTTGGTTGTTATAAAACGCCATCCTATTCAAACTACGTCAAGGATTATTTCTGAAACAGTATGGAGCTCAAATGCTTTTTCTCTTGCGGGTTTAGAGTTCCTTTTTTATTTCCTGCTTTTTAAACATATGTGGTCTTCGGTACAGGTTAGCTCTGACTGTTAGCGAGGCTTGCTAATGTAAACAAAGACGAGATTATGTCCAAAACATGTCAGGCATTGTTTCTGATAGAAACTTTCTGTGGGTCCTCCGACGTCAGTTCGGATGGAAATCTGTATAGATTTCCATC